>NC_136485.1:143366558-143399058 GCF_053919585.1 Euprymna scolopes
CGAAATAATCTTTTTAGGCAATTTTTTCGATATTTGTCTTTCGAATCGTCGTGATTCAAAACGATACCGATCTTGTGAAAATCCATCGCCTCTGTCGAATGCTTTTGACAGACTTTCATACATACAAACAGACAGGTTAGATTTATATTATAGATAACGGGAGATCCTGGCATACCAGAAAAGGATATCGAAGATGAAATGAATTATTCATAACGGTTCATGATCATCATTTTGTCTAGCTTGGAACTAAATTCCTTTTCATCTGTCTTTGTGTTTTATTCCCCTTAAAATTAAAGGAAAATAAGTCCTAAAATAAAGAAAGAATAAAAATAAATATCAAAGAGATGTTTTTAACTGTTCCCGAAGCTGCCAATTTCTGCTTTGATTGTTGCCAATTCTTGAAGTGCAAATGAATCTTTTTGTTTTTTGCTCAATGAGAGGAAAGGATGTCAGTGAAAGGTATCGGCAGACTCTACTTCCTGTTTCATTGATATATTTTCCTCCGTGCGCCATCCCCGCCTCATGCATACCGATCGACTTTCTGATGTTTCCGTGAGAAGTTGATTAGACGCTTCCAAGATTATTGAAATTTTTTAGTTAGTTTTGCCAGATAAAAGGTATTAAGATAGAGGATATGTTAAGGTGAAACCGTAGACATTTTTAGTAAGTTAACTCGTAAAGGCGAACAGTGAAATAAGATTTATGTAAGTTAAACTTTTGTCAACAAAAAAAGAAGTTCCATGATTTATCTTCCAAAATGAATTTGCGTAATCGCTTCTGGGTACATCGTACTGTGATAAGAATTTATAGCGAAGCCACAAGATTGACAGTCCTTACATCATTGTGTTCAGAAGAAAAGCGAAATACATATTACCCATAAAAAAGAGTATATGCGTGACAGAAGTGATAACTAAAGTCATAATCTTAATCATAAAATCACTTGTTAAAATAAACGATTTTGGTTATGAGTTGCACTAAATTTAATAGATGATAAGTTCTATTATTACATTGTGGTACATAATTAGTAAAAAGTCCTCCACACCGATTTCCAGGGAAGAACGAAAAAATGTCGTCCGAAAAGAAAACAACACTACAGCGTTTTTTGGGTTTTTTTTTAACTTTTACGAAAAAAAAAAAACAATTAAGTAAATTTGATTATGTAATAGAGCTTTATTCAATAGAGATCGATTTAAGCTTCAATCAGCGTCTCGATACGAGTCGAGAACAGGGAGCATGACTTTTTTACCAGCGACGGCAGGAGCTCGGCGAATACTCGGCGAATACTCGGCGAATACTCGGCGAATACTCGGCGGATGGCGGTGATCACGCTGGCTTTAGTATAGTGCGAGGTCATGTAAGTGATGCTGTTGACGTATGACCAAACGAGTTGTATAGCGAGTTCAGGTCGGAGGAGGAAAGAAGCCAGTTAGAGAAAGGTACAAAGTCGTTACATTCCTGGGGCTAAGCCTGAGTTTCTTTAGACCTGTGGGCCGGCGCCGAGTCTTGTTGCCACACCCTGTGTCTGCTAGCAGACATCTGATTGCAACAGAGGATTATCACACTCTTCAGCACATCCAGGTACACTTTGGTGTTGACTTTAAAACCGACTTCGAAAATGCAAGGTGGCATAATGTGGCCTTCTTTTTAAAACACACCATTAATACATTTGCACATTTACCAGTGGATTCCATGTTTACAAAGGATGTGTCCTCCATAGTATCAGACCTGACCGAATGGTTAATTGTAGGTACGCACCGATTCATTCCATCAAAAAAAATCCAACAAAAACCTAACAGTCAGCCATGGTTCTCCCCAGAATGCGCTGCTGCCATCGCGCACAGAAATCACTTTTTCCATAGCTATCAACGTAATAGCTGTACTGAGACTAAAGCTGCTTTCAGGACTGCCAGCAACCACTGTAAAAGAATAATAAAAATGCAAGAAAGCGATATGCTCAGTCCGTTCAATCCAAGGTAGCTGAGCAACGACTTGGTTCCCACCAGTTTTGGCTATTGCAAACAGGATCCTGAACAGAAGTCTCTTGCAAAGGTCGCTGGATAAATGGTAGGATCCTTCTACCGCTCCAAAAGATATCTCACTGCTGATGCAATTCTCTATCTATATAAAAGCCAAATAAGACCAAGGTTGGAATACTGCTGCCACATCTGGGCAGGAACTGCTAAAAACAGCCTATCCTGCCTTGACATAGTACAAAATAGACTTCGTGCCTTAGTGGGGGGTGCCCTTTTCTGTTCCCTGAAATCTCTCTCTCGTAGGAGGGGCATTGCGAGTATGTCTTTGTTTTATCGTTACTTCCATGGCAAGTACTTGTCTGAGCTCCAATCCCTGGTCCCTCCTCGCCAATTTTTCACGAAAAACAACTGTCAAGCTGAAACCACTGTCAAAATTTTTCTACACTCTGTGCCAAAACCAAAACGTAGATTCCATGAACAAAGCTTCTTTCTTAAAAGTGCACGCTTGTGGAGCTCTGTTCTGTTTGCCTGTTTCCCACCTGACTACAACTTGGATGTCTTCAAGTCCAACATAACAAATTCCTGATGAACCGCCCCCTTAAGTAAGACACTTTATCAAATCTCAACACTAACGTACTGTACACACAATAACCCTTATCCCGAGTGGCTTCCGGTCCTTGATAAGTGGTGACCACCTTGAAAAAAAAACAAACAAAGAAAAATATTGAAGATCATAACCGTGGCCGGAGACTTTATTTCATTACCCTGAGCACGTCCCTGTTATTCGTGATGATCGAGCGATGAATTTTTGAAGTGGAGCAACGGCCCTGTTGTCATAACTTGGATCGGTATAGAGCATGAGCTTTACAGTGGCGCATCTCCGATCTCGCTCATTGAACATTGTGCCACTATCAAACATGCTAGAAGGTTTCTATCCCTGTTAGAAATTGTACACTACTAGTCAACTAGTAGATAGTCTGCAACAAAAAGAAAAATGAAACCGGCTTTAATTAAACGGAAATAGAACCATGACGTCTTTTCTAGGACGAAAATTGTATGAATATCTTTGTCTCTGCACACACACACACACACACACACACACACACACACACACACACACACACATAGGGTAAGTTTTGAAAATATATATTTTCTGCGTTTCGTACTCGTGAAGCTTCGTCGGAATATCGCTAGGGTGAAACGAAACAACTCTGTTTATCTTAATTGTCATATATATTCACAAAAGTTACCATATATATATGTATATATATATATAAAGCTGAATGTATGTATGTGTGTGTGTGCCTGGTCATGAAAAGGCTCCTATATGGTTGATTATTTTTAAAAAAACTGATTACATATAATGATAGAAGATGTATCGAGACACAGGAATTGGTATGTTTGATCTGGCAGGAAGATGGTTCATAAAAATTGTGGGTTTTGCGTTCGCGCCTGGTCCACAGAGTATGGAAATAAAAAATTTAAAAATTAAAAAAAAAAACCTTTACAAGTGTTTTTGATATAGATGTACATAAGAATACTTTGATAAGTAGGTTTTTACTTAAATAGGGATTGTATAATAAAATTGTGGGTTCTGCGTTCGCGCCTTGCCTTCATAGAATGGAAATAGGCACAAACTTTAATAAAGACTTTTCATATCTATCTGCGTAATCATACTTTGATAATTATGTTTCAGTTTGAAGAAATATGGTATAATAAAATTATGGGGTGTTCGTTCGCGGCTGACCTCCATAGAATGGAAATATGTCACAGAGTTTAACACGGATTTTTAATATAGTTCCACAGAATATTGTGATAAGTGTTTCAGTGTGAACAGGTATGGTATAATAAATTATGGGGTTTATTTATTTTGTTTTTACTTTCATCATATTTTGCTTCGATTTCGATACCCCCAAATTCGTAGCTATCTCTTTACAACCTTTGCTTTTCATAACCTATCATACTTTCATAAATCAGAGTCCATTTTTTATGGGCTGTTTTTGAACCCAGTCAACGACGGGTACTTTTGCTAGTGTATATATATGCTAGACGCTCAGGATTGAATGTGTAATAGTAAATGGTCCATAATTTCCATACCTTTATTATCTTCCAAATCAGTGAAAGTGCACCGTTTTTAATAAAATCGATCGATTGCTTCCCTTAGTCGCGAACGTACGACGGTGCACAGTGATGAAACTTCAGATGCCTCCAGCAGTTACGTTTTCCAAAATACACTGTGGTTTCATTGCACTTAGGAGAACCTACAATCGATTTTATAAAACTGTTTTTATATAATTGCTTTATTTGATGTTTAAAATGCAAAAGTCAAGTACCATGCTTCAATTGTGCTCTAAGCATTAACATTCATTTAGAAGGTTTACTTGTCTTTAAAAATAACTACTGGATAGTTTATACGCCGACCTATTTTGCTTGTGCAGTGATAAAACTTCTCGAATGCACTTTTGATATTAGACTGTTTAAGGATGATAACTTTGATTAGAATTGGACTGTTCCTTCCTTTAATCACAATGTTTAGATTATCGATTTCTGATTCTTATTAGAGTTATTCCGATAAAAAACTAAGAACACGTCAAGATAGAGAAAATATATTTGTGTGCAATTACAAAAATCAGCCTAGCTATTTCGGAGTCTATATGCAACGTGTTTTTGTACATAAGTATATGTATATAAATAAATAGTGGCATCTGAAGGCCAAGTCATCCTGAAGTTAAATAACTCTTGTCGCTTCCAAATGTCATGGCCAAAGACGTTTCTTACATATTTTTTCTTGTAACAATAAAAAGTCCCTAAGAACCATTTATTTTACCAGATAGTAAACATTAACCTTGCAATTGAAACTTATTTTTTGCTTAATTTTATTGCTATAATATATCTATATATATATATCTATCTATCTATCTATATATATATATATATATATATATATATTAATTCTAATTTGAATCTTACATTATCAATCACATTACTGTATTTATATATATATATATATATATATATATATATATATATATATATATATATATAAATACAGTAATGTGATTGATAATGTAAGATTCAAATTAGAATTAAAAATCTGTTTCATAAGAAGGAACACAACAAAGACAATAATTTTTACGATCGTTTCGGAAACGATGTTTTTATTGCGATAGACATTGAGTCATGGACAATAATTTTGACATATAGTTTTTTTAAACAAAGTCTCCTCATCAGTAAAAGTATTGGGTGGGTTTTTTTTTTAATATATACAAGACACCATCAATAAACCTAGAATTTTTTAAGTAAGGCAATGATGTATCTGGAAAATATTAAAATACAAAGAAAAATATTTACTTAATAAAAGTATTATGAGTTGAGAATAAAAAATGGAATAAAATTATAAATTTGAATTTGGTTTAAATAGAAGTTTATAATAATATGTTTTTAATAAAAGATAACAATTATATATATATATATATATATGTATATATATATATATATATATATATATATATATATATATATATACCTTTTAATTGTTTACCTTTTGAAAACCGTAATTATCGTCAAAGCATTCATTTGGATGTTTTTTCGTTTTTTTTTACAAAGGCATCACCACGTAATCAAGGCCCAGAGGCCACTCAAGGATAAGGGTTAAAGAGTGTACAGTAGAAATTGGTCAATATAGTAATCATTAGTAATGAAAATTTGGTAAATTTGATAACTTATATGGAACGGCTCATCAAGAACTTATTTACTTTAGACTTGAACACAACCATATTGTAGTCAGCCGGAAAGCAGGTAAACGGAAGACAATTCCACAGGCGTGCAGTTCTAAGAAAGAAGCTTTGTTCATGGAATCTACGTTTAGGTTTAGGCACAGATAAAGAGTGGGGGGAATTATTGATAGTGTTTACAGCTAGACGAGTGTTTCTTGTGAAAGTTTGGCGAGGGAGGACCATAGATTGAAGCTCAGTTGAACACTTTCCATGAAAATAACGATACATCAGAGACAAACTCGCAACATCTCTTCTGTGAGATAGAGGTTGCAAGGAGGAGAAAAGGACATCTCCTACGAGGCTACGAAGTCTATTTTGAACTCTATCAAGGAAGGACAAGTCCTTTCTAGCAGCTCCTGACCAGATGTGGCAACAGTATTCCATCCTTGGACGTACCTGGCTCTTATATAGATAGAGAATAGCATCAGCAGTGAGATATCTACCGGATCGATAGGAAGATCCCACCATTTTTGTTCCAGCGGCCTTGGCAACAGATTTGATATACGTGTTCCATTTAAGATCAGGAGTAATGGTCAAGCCAAGAAACTTGTCAAAACTTGAGGCCTCCTGAAGACGAGAGCCATTCATTTCAATTGATGACAAATGTGGATTAGAATCTTGAGGATGTAAAGAGAGAAGCTTTGTTTTAGATGCATTAAAAGTAACCAGCCACTCCTTTCCCCATTGTACTACGTGCTCAAGATCAGAGGAGAGAGAATTGGAGAGAACTTGGTCGTTTACTGTCTTAGATGTGGTACCATAAATGGTAGTGTCGTCAGCATAAATGTCTACAAATGATGTAAGGATATGATTTGGAAGATCATTAATGTAGATCAGGAAAAGAGTTGGGCCCAGGATGGATCCCTGAGGGACACCGGCATTAATACTGCGAGCTTCTGATTTTTGCCCCTCAACTACTACTCTTATGAACCTATCAGAAAGAAATGATTTAATAATTGAGAAGACTTTTCCAGCTATACCATAGCTAGCGATCTTATGAAGTAAACCTTTATGCCATACCCTATCAAAGGCTTTAGATATGTCAAGAGCAATTGCCCTTAAAAGATTGCCACCTCCGAGAGATTTGCTAATCCTATGCGATATAACTGTAAGGACATCTGCTGTAGATCTAGCAGAACGGAAACCATATTGAGTGTCACTAAGAAGGTTATTTTTGTTGAGATGTTTGATTACTTCTGTATTTAACACAGATTCTAGCAACTTACTCATGACGCACAGGAGACCTGTTGGCCTGTACTGAGAGGGGGATGAGCGATCACCTGAATTCTTAAATACAGGGCATACTGATGAGATTTTCCAGGGAGATGGGAAACTATTCTCCTTAAGACAACGTTTAAACAGTTTTGTAAGTATGGGCGCTAGTTCAGGTTGAAGTTTTTTGAGTACTATAATTGAAATACCATCCGGGCCAGTTGCTTTACTCGAATCAAGGTTTTTGATTAGCTTCGCAACATGACGTACAGATATACGTATACCACATAGCGTGTTTTCTGATAAAGGAGGAAATATTGGGGGTTGGCGGTCTTGGTCGCAAAGGGTAGAATTAGCTGCAAAGTTCTTGACAAAGAGTTTGGATTTGTCTGATGCTGACGAGATTACCTCAGGTCCATTGATAATAGTTGGGATGGAGCACACGCTTCTGTTCAGGATTCTGTTTGCTATTTGCCAAAACTGGTGGGAACCAAGCCGCTGCTCAGCTACTTTGGACTTAACAGATTGAGCATACAACTCTCTTGCGTTCCTTATTACTTTCTTACAATGGTTGCTGGCAGTCCTGAAAACGGCTTTAGTTTCCATACATCTATTACGTTTGAAGCAGTGGAAAAAGTGATTTCTGTGCGCAATGGCAGCAGCACATTCTGGAGAGAACCATGGCTGGCTGTTATATTTTTGCTGAAACGTTTTAGAGGGTATGAAATGGTCAATACCTACAATTAACCATTCAGTCAGGTCTAATACTATAGAGGACACATTCTTTTTTAAACATGGAATGCAGAGGTAGATCAGATATAAATGTACGGAAGCTATCCCAGTCAGCCTTAGTGTATCGATATACTGTACGATGAAGAGGTACGTTTGGGGACTTATTACATTTCATTTTTATCTTAATTGATACAACAGAGTGGTCGGAAGATCCAAGAGGCGACAGAACAGAAACTGAACATAGTTCAGGGCAAGTTGTGAGAAAAAGGTCTAGTAGGCTCGCATACTGGCCGTCATTATCGGGCACACGGGTAGGTTCCTGAAAATTCTGAGTGAGGTCATAGGCAATTGAGAAATCATGATAGAACCTCCCCTCATCATCGGTCTTGTTTGAGTGGGTCAACCATTCGACGTTGTGAACATTGAAGTCACCACATACGTGAATGTTAGCTGAAGGATAAGTAGAAAGGACTTGGTCAATTTTCTCAGATATGCTTTGAAAGATAGTAACTCCGCTGTTGTGGGGGCGATAGAGAGTAAAAATAAATGCAGTAGTGTGAGCTAAAGCAACCCGGAAGCACATATAGGGTAAGTTAGGATCTTCCCTGGAGATGTCCCTCCCACATGGAAAGCTATCTTTAATATAGGCACATATTCCATGCCCATGGCGATCTTGGGGGTCAGATTTAGAAGTTAAGTTAGAGTATCCTGTAATTGCAAACTCATCTAGGGAAATAGCCTGTCCAATACCAGTTTCACTTAAAAATAAAAGGTTTGGTTTAGTCTCCTGTAATTGGGTTTCAACCTCTGGAAGGTTAGAACGAAGACCCCTGATGTTGGAGAAGGAGACATGGTAGTAGGGGTCTACGTTGGAAGTTGGAGAACCGGGTTTAATCGTGTATTTTTTCTTGAAACTTGTCATGATGAAATTTTGGAATTTGTGGACAAGGTCGTCCGATTTACTTAGAGCAGGACAGAGAGGGGAAACTAAGAGAGAAAAAGAAACGAAGAATTTTTTTTTTTGTAGCACATGATAAGTTAAAGCCGTAACAATTACCCACTAGTATGGCATCGAGAGGCCCAACCAGAAGCTACTGCATGGTCCAGATTCCATTCACCAAATGGCAATACAGCAGCCCCAGTACTTTGCACCTGCTGATAGGACAGCCTCCTTAGTGGTTAATCCAAGGTTCGGGTCCCTGACTATCAGGCGGATAACGTCAGCCCAGACAAAACGTTTACCTCTAGCACCCTTACTAGTGACATGGCTACAAGGATAGACATAGAAACAGAAAATTTCCACCAACTCTGCCAACTGTTCGCGCAAAATACTGCCAACCTAGACAACAGCTTTTTCTTCTCCCTTTGTCAGAAAAATCACTCATTAAAAAATGAGGACTGAGGGACAAATAAGAAGAAGCGAGAGTAACAGGAGCTGCCGATAACTCATCCACAATGCGTTTTCTACTCTCTATTAAAAAAAAAAAACTATTAAGTATTGTACTTAATAAGAGTCCAACGGACGTGTTTAAGGGAAAATATGGTGATAGATTCCCCTCTCACGAACTAAAAATGAGTACAATTAGGTAATCTATTTTTTCAATCAACTCGGTAGATAAATAAACATTTATGGACGAAAAAAAAAGCTAGCATTTAATACAACAGAAATACATAAATTAAATACTGAAATAAAATGTAGTTATTAATATTTGAATCTAAAAATAAAAAGTGCGAATTAGTAGAGAAAATGACTTATCACAACAACGCTTCCGTCTCCAAACTGCAAACTAGTAAAGAATTTAACTTTTAATATTGATTGTAGCTTATAAATGCACGAAATGTCGAATTTTCAAAGCGAACGCCAATGGAACATTTTTAGCGGTTAGAATATTTTAGTAAAGATTTTTTAAAAAATAAGGGGAGATAATCTTATTTTTCTAATAAAATGATAAAAGGGAGATAATTAGCGTTTATACTTTTTATTTATAAGAGGATTTTATTGAACTTAAAATATTTCAATAATTTATTTACTTATTTATTGAAATTAATAAATATAGTATAGGTTAAACTTAAATAGATATTTAAATAAGATGTACAATAATGGTAAATATATCAGATAAACTAATATTATTAATAATAATGATGAAATCCAAATTTTATTAATGTGGATATTAAGTTATAAACTAAAATTCCAAGACTTATGGTGGGTTATATTTGTTAAATTTAAACCAATGTTTATGATTGCATGCGGATGTAAGCTCATTTCTTGAATTTAGGAGAATGTTTTTATTTATGATATCGTCATATTTTAAAATCTTAAGAGTGTCAGACATACAAAGTGCACAGAATCTGTCCCCCAGGTCGAAAAACTCTAGGGAAATTCATTCGAGCAATTCCTAGCCACCTGTGAAGACGTGGAAAGCCGAACATCTTGCTAAAAGTGTCACCATAGGAGCCACGCTGGTTAAATAAAAATCGCAGCGCGCCCAAAATAAACTCACGGAAAATTAACTGCACGAAAATAAGCAACGCGACTTATTGAGATTCTATTTAGCAAAAAAGGGCAGACTTCCAAGCGAAAATCTATGCTTTAATGCAAGACCTGACACACACACACACACACACAAAAAAAATACACACACACACAAACACACACACAAACACACAAACATACACACACACAAAATACACACACACACACACACATATATATATATATATATATATATATATATATATATATATATATATAACAAAATGGCGGAAAGGACGAAAGTCATGTAGATATTCTCCTACAAAACAAAATATAGTAAAGACCTGTGAAAACTACGTTAAAGCGGATACACATATGAAGGCATATGTAGGCATACATGTATTGCACGCGAATGCAAAGTAGACATTGATGTATCACACAAAGACGCAAAGATATATCGTTATGCCGCAGGAAGACGCAAGCGAAATGTTGATGCATCGCGCAGGGACGTATGGAAAGTGAAAGAACTGATCTATAACCATATTACGAGAAAAAAACTCTCTAAAAGAGAATTAATAAAACGACCCACGGGAGCATTATAATTTCAGTTCCGCTTCGAGGGACGTATAACTAAAGATTGGATTATACCGGAAAATGCTTTTGTACACTGTTTTCGGAGCACTTCAAACCTGAAAATAATATTAAAGTTAGGCATTTTATTTTTTCAGATACCGCATTTTTCTCTCAACTACGTATTTTTTGCCCATTTTTCCAATCCTTAACCGACTTAGCTCATTTTTCCAATCCTATCCCTAATTAACAGCCTACTTAATGTCTGGAGATCTTGAATCTTATTATGTAATACAAGCATTATATTTAAGCATTATATATATATATATATAAATATATATTAATATATATATATATATATATATATATATATATATATATATATATATATATATATATATATATGTGGCACCCTGCACTGAAGATTCCCGAAAGGATAAAACACTAGTGTCTGAAGGTATTTAATTATTATAGTAGAAAATAATTATGACAGCCCCTTTAAGAAATTCGTTTCTTATCGTTGAGCACTTTCAGTTGAATTAAAAGTCGGTCAATTTAGCTCTTATGCGTAGATCATCGTATAACGATTAGATCACTGTCTGACTGGCGTAAATAAACATTTAAAATTAAGATGTTTAAAATTCAACGTTATTTCAAGCGGTTAATGGTAGCCGAATGGATTAGGTCTCCGCTAATCGAGCCAGAGATGTCTCGTGATACGTGGTCCGAATCGTTCGACTGGTATTAATCGTGACACCCGGCACTGAAGATTCCCAAAAGGATGAAACACTAGTGTCTGTAGGTATTTAATTATTATAGTAGAAAATAATTATATATATATATATATAAAGATTGTTGAATTTTATTTTTGTCAGCGACTAAGTTCATTTTTTTCGCTCCCTGAGCGTTTTGTTATAAGAAAGGAGTTATTTGTCCCTTTGTTTACATTTTTTCGACCACATTTTAGGACATATTACTTTTTGTATTTTATTTAAAGATTTTATTTTAATTATTAATTTATAATTACTACGTGCACTTATGTACGTAGTAATTATTAATGAATAATCTTTTTTTACAAGGTAGTCACCACGTATCAAGGCCCGGAAGCCACTTGGGGATGAGGGTTATTGTGTGTACAGTACGTTAGTTTTGGAGATCTGATAAAGTGTCTAACTTAAGGAGGCGGTTCATCAGGAATTTGTTCACAATAGACTTGAAGACATCCAGGTTGTAGTCAGGTGGGAAACAGGTAACCAGAACAGAGTTCCACATGCGTGCACTTCTAAGAAAGAAGCTTTGTTCATGGAATCTACGTTTTGATTTTGGCACAGATAAGGAGTGGGAACATTTTTGACAATTTATAAATTATATATATATATATATATATATATATATATATATATATATATATATATATATATATATTAACCCTAAGTTATGTATGTCATTCTTGTCACCTATGTACTTCACATGGTTATTTTATATTGATGCTGATCTACACCTAACACAACGGTACTTATAAATTCCTATATAACTTTTATTCCTCATATTTTTTTATGTCTATATATACTAGCAGTTACCGTTTTCCGGCGTTACCGAGGGATTTTGTTAAAAATGCTAACTAAATTTTTTTTTCATTTAATTAGTATATGCTTAAAATAAATCTAACTATGTTTGCATTTTTATATAAGCACCCCAAAATATAACTTATGAGCACTATTTCCGTGCTAATTCATATGTGTGTTAATTTATAAAATTGTATTCTTTTGTATAAAATGATAAATAAGGACTTCTAATACCTACCGTTAAATCGGTGACGTCATAATTTTCTGCGTATTTTATGAAGCTGTTTACAGGCATTGTTAGATAACGTATATAATAAATATTACTTGAGCATAATGTTATATTACTGATGCGATGTAATATTGTAGAGTATTTAGTTCATATTTCATAGAATAATATACGAAATGGATTTTACGTCTAAAAAATACTTTTTCGAATCCCGTAACTCAAACACGCCTTAAGAACATTTTTGTTTTTTGTGACAGAAATTATTGCTGTAAAAATGTGCTATTCACCAAGGGCATTCTTTTTTTCTGTAAAAAAATGTATTTGTTTTAATACTACACTAAGTTTAGTGTCCTAGGTCAATGGTTCCAACCCCTTCTATACTAAATCGAGTTTTACATATTTTTGTTCCAGCGCAGAGTTTTCTCAATTATATATGCTGTGCAAACCGAATATACATAAGCCAATTTAATAGAACGATAAGCAAAAACACAGTTTTTTCTCATGCTATTTTTATTCAGACGGTCATGTCGGTGCAAGAGTAGGTGTTCGTTTTTTGTAACAGTCTTCTATCCCTAAGATGGATGCAATAGTAAGATTATAGTGAGCGCGTAGGTTGTGTTTAATCTGTTAGTCAAATAAACGATGAAGTATGGTAAGGCTATAATTAAATGAATTTGTAACCACAATGTATAAACTATAAAATAGTAATATAATAAACTGGCTACATATGTAACCGACAAAGAAAAGGATTTGGTTAAGAAAGGAGAGAAAGTAGCATCGGAGTAAAAACCTTTGCAACTCTCTCAGTGGGATTCTGTATTTCAGAGAGTAGGTCAAACAGGAATAATATACGAATTGTAAAACAGGGAGAAAATGTATGTATTGTAGGAACAAGCTTTAGTAGTAATTGTAAGTGGTAAACGTCAAAGTTTTGCATAGTATGTGCTTACTTATAATTTATTATGTTGAAAGTGTCAGAGTAAAAGGCGTTTCCATTAAATAATATATGTGCGTGTGTGTATGTGTGCATATGTGTGCTGATATAAAACGTTCTATTACAATTCATTCAAGTTTATAAATTGTAATATAGCAAATATAAATGAAGATAAGGAGAAAAGGATTTTTGTTGAGATCAAGACACGAACAATTTGTAATAAACATCCAAAATGTTAATGCTTATACCTACCTATAAAGCTTTAAAGCACTTTTCAAAGATTGTTAATTAACGAGTTCTTTACCAAGGAAGTCGAACAGTTTACACACACATATATTTACACACACACACACACACACACACACACACACACACACACACACATATATATATATATATAGAGAGAGAGAGAGAGAGAGAGAGGGTGTGTGTTTTAGTATGCATTTTTTCATTATAAAAAATATAATAATAATGCATACGAAATCAGTAATAAAGATTTAACATGCAAAATCTTATACAGTTTTATCACAGAATTAAAATTGTATACATCTTTCTTCGACCTATGTGAAAACATTCTCCGTTGACTAACTTTTTCCTCTTCTGTTTCGATTTTGTTCATTATAAATTCATACCTGATGACGATTCGACGAAGAATTGAAAGCGATCATGATGCATATGGAGCATGCGTTAATTTATTTTGATTTTAATCCAAGCAATATCGTAAAGGAAAATTGAAATCTAAAACAGTGTAATTACATGGTAGAGTTTTGTTGATTTTTTAAAATGTGCTTATATACATTTATATATGTGTGCTTGTGTGTGAGTCCATTTCCTTTATTTTTTAATTGTAATATCGGGCATCAGAGTATCAGAACAGGATTTAATATGAACTATCTAGATTTATATATATATACTATATATATAATATATATAATATATAATATATTTATATATATATATAATATATATATAATATATTTATATATATATATAATATATATAATATATAATATAGTCATTTATAAAATATATATGGCAATTAAGCTGCACAGACTATCCCGCGTTCTATCCACGCTAGGATTGATCAGGCTTATATAAGCCTGAAAAAAAAAATTCATCATTTGTGGATGAAACGTGGAATATTCTGTGTAGTTTAATTGCCATATATATTTTATAACTTATTAACTATCTCTACTTACCTGCTGAGCATTATTGAAGTTAATACTTAAAGTTTACGCATATATTTTTACTTTAGTATAGTAATTTATTGGATTAAATGAAGTAGTCATAATATATATATATATATATGTGTATATTTATATATATATATATATATAGTTTGTTTATTATACAAAAATTGGTTACATATGTGAATACATTGATACTATTTGATCTGAAAATAAAGAAAATGATTGATATTGCAACAGGAGTCAAAATCACATATTTTTTTATAAGATATAAGGGTGTGGTTTACGTTCTTGAACAGAGTGGGGTGTGTACTTTGTGAATGTGAGCAGCAGGGGTTCCCTTCCTTCACCACAAGTATTTTTAAAACACCGTACTCCTCATATTCACAAAGTATACACCTCACTCTCTTCCAGAACTCAAACCACACCCGAATATCTAATGCAATTTTTACACCCGTTTTAATAGGATAGAGTGCCAGATGTGAATTCAGATTATAATGAACATGTACGCACATACGTAACCGATAATGTTTGTACAATAAACACACTATATACCAGTTCTGTCTAGCATTGACCACTCATTAATAATCACGCGAGTTTCATTGAATTTAAATCCTGGAAACCAATTGATACAACCATTATATGCATATATATATATATATATATATATATATATATATATATATATAACGGCTAAATACAGATTAAAAAGCATAATGAATTTAAAAAAAGGAAAATTCAAGTTAGCTAAAAAGGTGTCGTTCCTCACTTATCAAAGCTTAATCGAGGAAAAGATGATTTAAAACAAACCAAAAAATCATGAATATGGGTGGGGTAGGGAAAAAACCGAAATAAACGGGTTGGGGGGAAATTACATAGAGACTAAATTAAGTCCTAGAAGATTTTCTTTTTGCTTAAAAGAGAAGGTCTCAAAGACTTAATAAAAAAGAGTCTCTAAAATTTCCAAATGATAGGGAGAGTGCGATTTACTAAGGATCGTAACATGTCAGCACTGAAATTCGTGCCGCACGCATGGTTATTTATAAGATGGTCGCATATCGCAGGACCATACGTATTACTCAGAACATCCGAGGGTGAAAAATTTGCATAACGAATCTTTGAAGGCACATGCTCTTTCAAACGAAAATCTAATCTTTGCGATATTCGCCCAACATAGTGCGCACTGCAACTATATTTAAATAAATAAATATAGAATTATTATGGTGTGGGGGGGGAGAACATCTTTGCGAATAGACGGCAACAGGCCTAGTTGAAAAAACAACACGCGGTTTCGATCCAAAATAACACTGTTGCACAGACAAAGTAATTTGCTTACCAAATCGGTCACTTATGTGAACTAGCCAAGGTAGACGGAGGTACACAGGACATCTGTTAGCTATAATTTCTTTGGGTGTATGAAAACAGTAAACTTTCTCATTGATAGTAGTTTCAACAATATCCAAGGGGTAACCATTATTACAAAGAGTTTTAGTGATAAATTTGAGTTCGTCATCCGAATTAATTTCAGAACAAATCAGAAAGGCCCTATGTGCTAAAGTTTTGATTAAATTATATTTTGGTTTATAGGCCAAAAAAAGGCCCAACGCCTATAGAGACCCGTTACAGTTGGTTTAATATAAACAGAAGTAAGAAAACACGAGGAGGCCTTGGACACAAAAACATCCAAAAACGGAAGAGTAGAATTTGTTTCCTTGTCTACCGTAAACTTAAGGGCTGGATGAACGTTATTAAGGGACACAAAACAGCATCCGAATTCGTCTCGTTGTCAAATAAGCAGAATGTGTCGTCAACGTAACGAAAACAAATGTCTGGTTTGCATAAACCAGACAACAGACCACACCATCCGTCTGTCTGTACATAATATCGTTGAAACTGAATCTACCGACATGGTGGCGAATTTCATCAATTCTACAAAAAATTTTCTTGTATTGGGGGAGTCGGAAGTTTACTCCGATACAAAGCGTCAGCACAAATATTAATATTCTCTAACAATGGGAAACAAGTAAAAGACTAGAAATATCAAAGGAACACATACATTTGTCAGAATGAGTATAATTTTGTATGAAGTTAGCAAATCTAAAAGACTCTTTAATACAATATGAACTATAAAGTTCCCAAACAGGTTCTAAAATAATTGTCAATCATTCTGCTAGCGTATATTGACAAGAGCCTATCATAAATAATATGGGTCTCAACGGTACCCCCCTCTTTTGGGGTCTTAGGCAAACCATACAACCGAGGGCGAATATAGCGAGTAGGACGAATTAAATCAGAAATTAAAGTGGGAAGAACACCACTTTGGACCCATTTGACAAGTTGTTTTTGGAACTTGGTCTCGATAGAAAATTTTCAAATATATATATATATATATATATATATATATATATGTATAAATATATTTATATATATATATATGTATATGCACATATATATATGTATATATATATATATGTATGTATAAATATATTTATATATATGTATATATATATATACGCTTATAGAAAAGAGAGAGAGAGAATAGTGTAACGTTATAGAAGGAAAGGTGTTCTTAATTCATTCTTCATCGCGTCTGTCGACCCCATCGAAGTGCCAAATAAATAAATAAAATACGTTGAACTAACTTTTTTTTTGAGACACCTTTATTTTCTGCCTGCGCTTTCCATTCTACATAACAAATGTATACAAGACTGTCACCAGCTAGCGGGAATACATTGTCATATGCTCTCCGCCCGTTCCTGCTGTTCATGCCGTCACATCTTTCCCACTCCACTCTCTCTCTCCTGCTGCTCCGCTGCTATCTCCACGTGACGTCACCATTCCTTCTACTTCCTACTGCTCTTCTCTCTATTTCACTGCAGGACTGTTGTCTCCGCAACGTCGTCGTTAAAATAGTACAACAGCCCACATACATATTCATGCGAATATTTGGTCGTTCGCCTATGTGTGGCCTACCCTGGATTAGAACAATTTCTCAAAGTTCATCACGTATAGTTTACGCACATTCTATGTGGTTTATAAACTTGAAAAATACGTACCTTTCGCCAGGAAATTATTCATATGTACACAACATCTAGAATTCTGTGTAATTAAGTCGACCATTTTAAACGTGAACGTGTCCGAGATTGTATGACACGTTTGCATATAATTAATAGTCACATTTCGAATGCATAACCTTTTCTTACATTTTCATACCAGAATATGTAAAATCATTTAATGAATTTATATGTCGACATGTAATAAATATAAACAATTTCTTTTCAATCTATAGTTTTTATGACACACGAAGCATGTAGACCTTGTCATTTAGAAAACATTTTCTAGAAAAAGATTTCTCCGATATATCAATGTTTTAACAAAAGGGTTTCTTCAGGATATTACAAATGACATTAATAGGGATATAACTAGAGCGCATTCTTTTAATTATTTGGACTCTCAAGTATATATCCGGCACAGTTAGACACAGTAACTCAACAGAGAACCATATCACTCTATCTAAAAACATCTAAGATATTAACTGGTATATACTCGAGAGTCAAATAATGAAAAGAATAATCTCTAGTCATAGCCCTAGTAAAAAATATAATTTGTTTTGAAGAGCAAATCATATGATATTCTATATAGTTCTTTCTTTATTCAGTCTTTACTAAAAACCTTGAAAAAGGAAGAAGGCAACAACAAGAACAAAAGCCAAGTACGAGGTATTTGGCTAGAAAAAAAAAACATTTATTAACTATGAACTAGAATATGAGAGTGACAACATTTTATGTAGCCTCATTTTCGAATGTAATGGTGTTAGAAAGGGGCACGTATGCTTGCAACGTGCAGCTGTTTACCATTAAAAAATGTCAGCGAAACATTACATAAAAAGGGGACATTTTAACGACAAATTGCAGAAAAAAAAGAAAATTATCATCCAATGTTTGTTAACATGAACGAATAAATTAAAGATTATCTCTGACAATGCCATTTTATTATTTGTATTGAACTATTTAGCACACTATTACTTTTTGAGTATTTATTCGTACTTATAAATTTATATTTATTGAATAAGTTCTATATTTAGAAGCAATTTATACTGTTCTTATTGTAATGCTAATAAATTCATATTTTATGAGTCATATTGCTTCATTCGATCCAGCAAAATAATTTATGTGCTATCCATTAAAAGATCAGCTTCATCAAAACATATTTGTTGATTAAATATAGTTTGCATTATGTTGAATTTCAATGGGTACAACTGTGGTACGGGTACGACAGCTTAATTTCGGATGTTTTTTTGTTTTTATTTAATGAAGCGAACTTTAATTTGTCGGTGTTATTTTATTATGTAACAACCCTAGAAGACTGAGTTCAATAATGTTTAAATTGTTTAAAATTCAGAATGAAGGGATGCCAAACGTCCTTTTCTAACATTAAATCGATTTAACTCAGTTTTAAGCATGGCATTGATTTTCTTTTCTGTTTATTTTTGTTTTTTTTTTAATTATTTGACTTCTACTCAAATCGATAGCCTTACGTTTACAAATGAATCAAAGTGGGTAAAAATCATCAACTCTAGCACATTTGATTATTACTACATTTTAATAAAAGAAAATGGATATTTCAAGTGTTGATGATACCAATATAGAGAAATGCATATTTTGTTCTTTTTTTTAATTTCCGTCTATAGAATCGCAACACAAAAGGAAATTGATTGAAAATCATTAAAATAATTTATTTCTTGAAAGTTCTAACAATTTTATAGCAATTGAAATGTATTAAAAACGCTTGAGGGTAGCAAATTATTTTTTTAATAGCGCTTAATTAGAAAACTAATTGTACCGGGTTTAATGAAAATGAATGTGAAATTAGTCCTTTGAAAAAAAAAGAGATAATAAAGACAGAACAACATGAGTTAAAATTATCAGCCATTATATGGGAAATGAAATGACATATTACAATACTGTTTATAAACAAAACTATTTAATATTGGATTCGTTAAAATGTCCTATTTTATTTTGCATAAATCTCGGTTTAATTGTAGTATATATATATATATATATATATATATATATATATATATATATATATATATATATATATATATATATATATACTATATTTCAGCCCGGCGTTGCCCGGGTGTTTGGAGGTGTATGTTGAGCAAAAATGTTTTTAACTTTTACCCCTATTATGACCCCTTAACATGTATTGTTTTGGGCTCAAATTAAATTATTAAGTTAGCGCCATGTCCAGGGAACGTATATCTAAAATTTCAAGTGTTTAGACCCAAAATTGTCGGAGGAATGTGGTAGAGTTTTCAAAGGTCAAATCGTTGAACTTTGACCCCTTAACACCAAATTTCTGTCCGAAACCCGAGCACATAGATTTTTCCAAATCTCAGTACCCTGTATATCAAATTTCGAGTCGGTAGACTTAAAATTGACAGTTATTGCATAGGGAAATGTACACAGACAGACACACAGATACACATACACGTTCACTTATATATATATACATATATATATATATATATATATATATATATATATATATATATATATATATAGGCAGCATTTTTCTATTAAGCATATTTCCTGAAATAAAATGGATTTTTTTCGCTTATTAATTTTACTTTTTTTAAACATTTTTTAAATCTTTTTAATCCTTTATACTATATATTAAAAAAAAATTGCAATTTTTTTCTATATAACTTATACAAATATGTTTTCATTAGAAATGTAGATTTATGGCAGTCATGATCCAATTTATTATATTTTATTGATTAAAATGACTATAGTATTTCTCTATATCTCCTAAAACGATTATTCCTGCTAAATCAGTGGTGCCAACGGATTAAATATACAACATGGAGTTTCACAAGTAGAAAAAAGAACAGATAGAAAAGTGATCCACTGAACAAGTAAACAAGTGAACAAGTTTATGTCAGTAATATTAAGGCTTATTATATTGGGCACCTATATATACGTGTTTAGAATCTGTTAGAAATTATGAGTGTCATAATTACGTTTTTTATTCTGCTTAATATAATCTCAATATAAGATATCTTGATAAATTTTAAACAGGGTTTCACTCGCTGCATTTTCTATATGGCAGCGACATGCAGTATTCAATATTTTACTTAACATTCAAAAAACGTAGCTAGATCTTAAAATGGGGGTAAAATTAGTGTTTGGGGCAGGTTTCAAACAGATCGACTACGTGCGACTCGTGCAGTTCATTTCGATATTATTTTTTGTCATGTAAAATCGTTCATATCTCTCGTTGGTGGACGCCCTGGGAAGTTGTATTTTTAAACTCTTCTCTAATTTAAAGTGTAGTAAACAGCGTAATACTATTTGTTTTAAGGAAACTTTGAACATACCTGTACATGTCAGCCACCAGCTCCAGTAGCAAGTGACTATTTATTTCATCGGCCATCTTTATTTTAAATGATTTAAGTCTACATGAAATTGATACTTTCAGTCATCAGCTGCTAAAGTACGTATGGATCTTATTAAGAAATCAGCTATTCAGATTTCATTCTGATGTAACACAGTTCACAATTATTCCACATCATGCCACTGAATTGAACATTTCAAGTATGTTCTTTCTATACAATGTTGAACTCTCTGTATCCAAAAACATTTTTACGCAAATAATATGTTAATATTTTTGATAATTATCTTTAAAATGTCTTAGTTTCTCATATGAATGGTAGTATTAATAGATTATTAGTATTATAATATATATATTTGTGCGGGTATAACCACACTACAAGAATATTATAACAGGTTAACACAGTTTTATCGAATTTGAGAGATGTTATTGTCTCTAAACTATGACTTCCACAGGTAGGGTTAATTTTCAATTTTAAATAGCGGTATATATATATATATATATATATATATATATATATATATATATATATATATATACATATATATATATATATACAGAGAGAGAGAGAGAGAGAGAGAGAGAGAGAGAGAGAGAGAGAGGGGAAAGCCGTACTGATGAGTTGTGATACAAAAAACAGTACTGTATGTGGATGACTATTAAAGCTCCCCTTTTAAACTTTTAAACATATTTTCACCCGACGAGTATTTAAGCTATTAAGCCAAGCCCACTATTAATTTGTTTGTAAATACGCTTATGGTTCCAGCACTATTGCGTCGAGCGGGTGTTAATTTATCACACACTCGAGAAGAAATATTTACGGCACTGATTCGTGGTCCGATGGTTAGAGTTGCTGACTGTCATCGTGACGGTTGTAGGTTCGATCCATGGCTGGGGAAATGGTGTATGTCTAGCCGCCATGATGAGTCGTGATACAACGAGATAGTGCTGTATTTGGATGACTATGTATACACACACACATTAAAATGACTTATTTGCTTAAACACATTTAATTTCTTAAAATAAAACTTGATATATAATGCTTATCATAAATAATAGTAGTTTTATAAAAGATCTTTGTCGCATGAAAAATTAAGTAAAAATTTTGCACATACCCCCAATTATAAGAACTTGAATTCTCACTTTCCTCAAAATTTCACTCCTATAATCTACGAGCTGGAGACTCACCCAATCATTCCGGCGGCAAATACGCTGAAATATCTCTTAATTTGTGTAGAGTTCGTATTTCTCATAAAGTGTCAATTCATTGTTAAATAGTACATTGTACCTCGTATACAGTACTGATTTCAAAAGTTCAAAAAATGACTTGGGTGCTATCAGGTAGAATGTAAACCAAAACATTTAGCGCTATAGCCCAGTTCCCTCATTTAGCGATCCGACCGCGTTCGCTACTGTTTAAGCTAACCTGACAAATAGATAAGAAATTTACAAAATTAAACTACTTCTGGCTATGATTAGTTTACGCATGCTCAAAGTAATAGAAATGTCGGCATATTGAAATGAACATTTTGCGTGATACAACGAGATAGTACTTGCCGACTTTTGTACGATTATCCATCCATCTAATCAAAGATTTTAATCGCCATGAACAAATTTTAGTGTATGATTACTATTTCCTGTTTTCAAAGTTATGTGACCAGTAGTTTATAGTTTAATAGTTAAATACTTACACAGATGCAGAAACACATGCATCTACTCTTTTATTTCTATAGATAACGTCTACAAAAAATGTCTTCCTTATCGGTTAAACTCTACTATAGTGTAAACATTAAATACACTTTATTATCATTTATATTATATTATATTTATACCGCAATGTACAAGATACTGTCGACTTATTTTCCTTACTTATTATTCGCTCCATCTCTCTCTTCTACACACACTCTCTCTCTCTCTTTCTCCTTTCTTGGCAAAGAGGAAGATAACGAGCGAGAGTATATGTGTGAGAGAGATACATGACATACACATTTTTCTATATTTGCATATAGAGAATTTACAATATAAGGAATTCAAAATTTGATTGACATGATAATAGACATTTGACTCGAATCATCTCTTAGTGTAATTCCTAAAACTGTAATATGAAATGGACAACAAGACATTTATGCTAACAATACTACAATCTATGTTAGCACATCAAAGACCGTAAACGACCAAGTTCTCCCTGATTCTCTCTCCTCTGATTTTGAGCACGTGATACAATGGAGAAAGTGGTGGCTGGTTACTTTTAATGCATTTAAAACCAAGCTTTTATCTACATCATCAACGCTCTGATGCTAATCTGGCATCACTTGAAATGAACGGTTCTCGCCTTGGGGAAGCTTCATGTTTTGACAAACTCTTAGGCTTGACCTTAACTCCTGACCTTAAATGGAACACGTATATCAAATCCAGGTCGCTGGAAAAATGGTGGGATCCTTCTAACGCTCCAGTAGATATCTCACTCCTGATGCAATTCTCTACCTATATAAAACTCAAGTACGTCCACGGATGGAGTACTATTCCCACATCTAGGCAGGAGCTGCTAGAGGCAGCTTATCCTGCCTTGACAGAGTTCATAATAGACTTCCTCACTCTGTGGAGGCCTTTTCTCTTCCCGTCAACCCTTTTTACCGCAGAAGAGACGTGTCGAGTCTGTCTCTGCTTTATCGTTATTTTCATGGCAAGTGCTCATCTGAGCTTCAATCTATGGACCCCATCGCCAAATTTCACGAAAAACACTCGTTTGGCAGAAACCACTATCAATAATTCCCCACACCCTTTGTCTGTGCCTAAACCTAAATGTTGATTTCACGAACAAAGCTTAGTCCCCCTAAGTAATCCAATTTACAAAATTCCCGCTACTCATGTTTACTATGCTATAATCACATTGACTAACTTATATCCATTAACACTTATCCTCAAGTGGTTGTCGGGCCTTGATAATGCTGATTCTTGTGTAAAAAAAGAACAAGTAAATAGACACCACAAGAAAAATGATGGATAGACTTTCAAAGTTTCTATTAACTTTGCAGATTGTTAGCAATCGAAGTTGCGCAAGGACAAATAAATGTTTAAAACATCGATATCTTGCATTGATCCAAACGAGTTGTGTTTTTGGATATAAAATAATAGTTTTTATATCAAAATTTCAATATGACACAGACAAAGATGCATCCGGAATTAGTTTACACTAGAGTTAAAAATGGATTGATTAGTGTCAATTCGCTGCAAACCTCAAGATTCGTCTTCTGCTGTTCCTTTGGTAGTAGTCTAATTAATTAGCCAGAATATTCAATGAAATCTTTCCTACAGCGATATAACTTTCACCTAGCACGCTTTATTATCAATTATAATATGGATTTTTTTGTACTAAAAGAATTGTTTGTTATCAAGGAGAAATAGCAATTCGAGGATAAGTGTTAATGCTTGTCAGGTGGCTAGCATGACAAGAGCGATCATCGGTAATGGAGCACGGCTCAACAAGAACTTGGTTACAGCAATGTTATAGTAAGCTGGAAAGCAGTCTCGTGGCGCGTAGTTATAGGAAAGAAATTTTCTCATGAAAGGATAGAGAATAAGAGAAATTGTGTACAGCTGTTGTAACTACACGATTGCCTGCTGAGAATAGCATACACTAGGAGAGGTCTAATGATAGAAGCTCAGTCGAACACCTGCCATGAAAGTAAGGATAAAGCAGAGAATAAATCGCAATGTCTTTTCTTTGAGAATGAGGCGGTATGGAGAATAAAAGGGTCTCTCCTACTAGATGCCGAAGTTGTTTTTGACTTGTTAAGGTAGAAAAATACCCAGAACATTCCCAGATGGAGTAACAGTACTCATGTATTTCATTCACGCATGTTTATATAATCTGGGTATAACGCCAGGACCATCTTTAGAATATATAGGTTTTAGTAGTAGAATTAACGTAAATTTGTTTCTGAAAAGAAACTTAAAATCTTTGTTAGATTTTGATGAAGCACATTGAGGATTAGAAGCAATATCATTCAACGAGAGAAATAAAAATTATTTCCCAGTAGAATTAAGGTATGTTGAAATTATCTATTCATGGAATATTGATTTATTATTTATGGCATTTAAACCAGGGGGAAATCATATACGAACCTCGATAAGAATCTTCAGTTGATATCAAATAGTACTGACTTGAAAAAGGAAATGTTTATTTTTTCAAGTGAAATGTTGTCTAGTGAAGTATGTTACTTTGTCAAAAGATAGTTAGGATCAATGTTTTCTCAACGGGATGTAAACACAAGTTGGCATCTGTACCGTTCTGATTAGGTTTACGGTTTTTTATTGTACGCCTCTGTCTATCCCTCCCGCGTTCTCTCAATATATATATATATATATATATATATATATATATTATAAATTACTATATATATACATACATACACACATATATATATACATGTATATATGTGTATATATTTATATATGTATATATATGCATAAATATACATGTATATATATGTAATAGACACGTTTGTGTGTATATATGTATGTATATATATATATATATATATGTACATATACGTGTATATGTATATATATATATATATATGTAAATATATATATATATATGTAAATATATATATATATATATATACATACAATACATGCTATTATATCATCTGGTATCCTTTTTTGCACGGGGTTATATTGAAAACCTTTAAGTTATCGATTTAGTATGTTTTTGACAGCAGCTTTTTCATGGCTTTAATTCTAATTTGGCATAAGGACTGACTCATATTGCATGAAAATAAAACCCCATTGCTCCAATTTTCAACAGGTCGTAATATTCGTGTAACATTCGCGGGTCAACGTTTTTAGGCCTTAATTTCTCTATATTATATTGCTTTCTGCTATCTTAATCTGATGGAAATATTAAGTAGAGTTGGGTAGAAAGGAACTTTCTGATGAAAGAATGAGTTAAGAATAAACGTTCTGTGTATTTTATAGAGCATCTAAGTGACATGCACGCTAAAAGTAATTTTCTTTTTATTGACTCAAAATTTAAAAAAAACTATGTTGGCATTTGCAACGTGCTTGCTATAGTTACATATTTATCTTTTTTATTTCGATGTTGTATTCTGTAGACATTTTAATTAGTGTGGTAATCTTCTAATATTGATTAATGCAGCCAATTAAAAGATCTTAATGCAATCCGACACAGAATCAAATTACATTGTATATGCTGTCTAATGTTATCGGATATCGTTCTCTATCAATCTCAATTATATTATCCTAATTACTTTAAAGTATAAACATGTAACGTTGGAAATTAATTACTCTGAACTTGTCAGTGTGTATTATGCACACATCTGTAAAATTAGTGATGAGTATACTTACACGTACGAACTTGTATACTATCATTTCCACTGGCAGTTTCTTTATATATACAATATTTAAGGTTAAATTATACACACATTCCTGGCGTTACTGACACTACAGTCGTTTATCCGTCGTTAGATAGAATTTTACATCAAAATTAGTAGTAGTAGAAATATTAGTATTAGTAATAGTAGAAGTATTAATCCCAAAGGAGATATAAAATATATCCCGTATATTTATCAGATAATCCAGTCGCAAAAAATAAAAAGAAATGTTATATAAAACATTTCCCTTTATAGATGACATTCATCGCCTGCGATGTTTTAAATACAGGGAAAATTATTCCCAAGTAGCATTATGGTTAAATGTTAGGTTATGTAAATAATTGAATTTTTTTGAAAAAGTATCGCAAACAAAACTAAACAAAGGAATGACATCTTCAAAAACGCAGTATTTTTTGTAGCATTTTCGCTAGTGAGCTTAGGTGGTAGAGGTTTAGGTATCAAAATTTGGAATACAGGTTTCGGACTTCGCTTAGTTTAATCACACTGATGAGTCGTAAATGAAGAGATGCTCGTCCGTTGATAATGAATTTTTTTTTAAATATACATCTTGTATATCATCTGAAGCCATTATGTTAGTGAGGAGAAAATTATTCCGAACTAGCATTAAAGTAAACAAGTGAAACAGGTATGGTCCCCGTCAGTGCCCAGTGAATGAGGCATAAAAATGACTAAGTTTAGCATCCCCACCCCATTTAGCCCCAAAGTCCCGAGGGGACGTGAAATCCTGTTGAAAATGAACAAACCGTGCTTTTTCAGGTCTTAACATATGTAAATTTAAGTT
Source organism: Euprymna scolopes (assembly GCF_053919585.1). Lineage (NCBI taxonomy): Eukaryota > Metazoa > Mollusca > Cephalopoda > Sepiida > Sepiolidae > Euprymna > Euprymna scolopes. Next base: position 143,393,804 of record NC_136485.1, read on the forward strand.
CTGCACCATGCAAAAAAAGAAATTACCAAGTCTATCATTTGCTCCCCCATTTAGCCCCAAAAGTCCCCAAGGCTTAAACATATTTAAATTTGAGTTCGGCACCATGCAAAACTGCTAAATAGACATACACAGAAAATTTTGGACAAATATGGTAAAACAGTCCCAAAAATGGAGTGTTTTTATTAGCCCTAAAAGAGCCCCTGGGGCACACCCAAGAGTTATCACGAAGTATAGACAAACAGAATTATATAAAAATCAGTTAGTTACAAGTTTTTAGAAAGTTTTATAAAAATCAAAGGCATCACTTTTTTAAAATAAGCACAAAAGTATCAATTTTAGCCATTTTAACACGAAATTTAACACCCTGGAGTTTTCTCCGGAAAATCCGTTCTGTTTCATTTTTACTCATATATTGTTTAATGTTTGTGAAAATTTTCAAAAAATTCCAACGTGTAGTTATTGAGAACAATGCGGACAGAAGAACGGGCGAACGGACGAACGGACAAGGATAAATTTACAGGCCCACTCTCCTTTTGTCGGTAGGCAAAAAATTACCTTTCATATGAATAATGTAATAAGTTCAAACGTATCGCAGACAAACAAATAAATGACATCTCACATCTATTCTGATTCTTATGCCTTTAAAACGTTGCGGTCTCGTCTATATTACATCGATTGATTTTCATCATTACATCTGTTTCGATGTTTTCTAAATGCACTGAATCTGTTGCGACTTATTTTGGATAGGTTATACGAGAATCGTTCCAAAAGTAAATAATCTTATTTTTTAAACTCAGAATATTGACGCGCTACACAGACAGGAGTGGTACTATTAAAACGAGTGCCCTACTGCACACTAAAATTCCTTTTCTACATAGTAATCACTATTTCCGGTGCACTTTTGCCAGAAATTTAATAGGACTCTGCTACTGACTCACGTCCATGACAGGGGTTATTTTTTATGGTATCACACCGTCTATATCTGCAACGGATAGATGTAACTTTCGGGTTGTGAATTCATAAGTTCATTCACCATAACAATGTAATTTACAATCATCTGTGATCAATTTGTGCGGAATAAAAATAGGAGGCATTACATTTAAAACACCCCTACGATTCGTTAACATTTTTAGAGATACATATATGTTGATTTTTTCTGAGTTCTGTGCATTGTTTCATGTTTGCTAGACGATTTCTCGCTGTTGCGAAACGTTAGGAATTGGTTTCATGATGCGATATTTTATCGGGACATTCCACGCGTTGCGAGGTTTTATGAATGTATCTCACCTCTATTAAAATTTTTTATTTGTTCAGTTGCTTTATTAATTCCACCGTCTGTTGCGATTTCATAAATACGTTGCGTATGTTTTTGCGATGCTTTATGGATGTCTCCTATCAACTACGATAGTTTCTGTTTGCTTCAATTGGTTTGAAATTGTTATGGACATCGTCAATATGTCGATGTGTTTTACAGATGTTTATATCTCTTGCTACGAGGGGCGTGCAATAAGTCATGCCCCTGACCCATTTCCCATAGCAGTAGAGCAACGAAACTTGGCACAGTTATTAGTCTTTCCCTACATAGGAACCACCCAGAGTTATGCATTTCTCCTATCGTTTGATGCAGATCTGGAGATCATTTTTGTAGAACATCCCAGGTTGGTCCTCCAACCACGATGTGACTTCAAAAATCAAGGCTGCATCATCTGGGAAACACTTTCCTTTCAAAAACAACTAGCTGGGAAGAGGTGAAAGTCAGAGAGTGAAAGATCAGGAGAGTAGGGAGCATGGGGAAGGATTTCATAACCACACGCCCGTACTTCTGATCTGGCGACATGCGAGTTGTGGACCGGAACGTTGTCTTGCAGGAGGAGGGTACCTTTGCTGATCTTGCCCCGCCTCTTGAATTTGATAGCTTTCCCTTAATTTCCTCAAAAGTGAAACATAATAGGCTCGTCTAATTGTGGTACCTTTTGCCAGGAAATCTGTCATCACTACTCCATCCTGGTCCTAGAAGACTGTGAGCATGACCTTTCCAGCGGAGGGAATTACAACGTGTAGTTATTGAGAACTCTTGCCTTCTTTGGAGGTGGTGAGTCCAAGTGCTTCCACTGCATTGACTGGGCTTTGGTCTTTGGATCATAGCGATGGACCCAGGTTTCACCCAATGTAATCAGTCCTTTGAAAAACTTTGACTCATCTTCTTGGCACATCTCCAAATTCATCCTCGAGCACTCGACACGTTCTAGCTTCTGGAATGGTGTGAGCAACCTGGGAATCCATCAGGCAGTCACCTTATGCATATGCAAATGATCATGAATGACAGTTTCCACAGACCCTGTACTAATCTTGACGTCTTGGGCTATTTTGCGAATAGTAATATATTTTGCGAAAAGTAATTCGCCGATCTTCCAATATGGCAGCCTCAACTTGACGAACAGATACCTCATCAATGGCAGAAGGGGGACAACCATGTCTGGGAGCTGTTTCCACAGACTTCCGGCCATGTTTGAATTCACGATGTCAGCGTTTTACAAGGTCATATGATGGGGCATTATCATCATAAGTTCCTTTCATTTCATCAAAAGTCTCCTGTGGTGCGCGTCCTTTCAAATACAAAAACCGGATCACTGCTCGACATTCGACAGGCTCCATTTCACATCTGGCTCAGTTTAAACACCTGTGAAACAGAAGCCACAAGTAGTTCAGAGTTGTAATTTGTCATAACCCGCAGAGATTGCACGTGCAAAATTTCAGCTAGATAAGACAACTGGAAGTTAATCAGGGACATTACTTATTGCATGCCCCTCGTATATTTAATTAGTGTTTTAACGTGTGTGGTATGGTTATTTAATATCTCAATGTGTCTTTAAATCGTATCCTTGAGTGATTTCCATGCCTTATTTAACTGTGATCTATTAATAAAAAAACGTAAGTTTCAAATTGAAGTTATTATTGTATTTATGAATATCTTTCATCCATATCAATGCTTCATTAACGTATTTTATTAGTTCAGATTATTTATGTGCATTTTCCATGTACACACGTATATTTTTCCTACGATATAATGTTTAAAGCGGAAATATACAACGTGGAATATTTTATCATTTTTCTGTTATTCATAGGTAACCGCTAATAAAATTTAAGCTGGCATTCGACGATAAAGTGCAAAGACATTGTTATCTCGACAATGATAACCACCGATATTGAATTTAAAAAAAAACAGAAACACTTACCTTGACAATAAGGATGAACAATAAAGAGGGCTGCATCATCCTTACTGCGTGAAACAGATTTTAGTGGAAAGAAGATATCATCAATATCTTGATTTCGAAGTCGGTTTTGTATTGAACGAACTGGATTCAAACGTGGCACATTCAGGTTGTCAGGCCTAGCCGTTAATCACGTAGCTAACGTCACCTTCCGTCTGTGTTTTCTCTAGGTGAGTTTTTGTGCTTAATGTGTTACTTGGGAAAACTGTTTAATGACATACTTGAAATAAAATATCTCCTTGTGAGAGTGGCTGTAGGCATAAAAGAAAGCATTCTCTATATAGATCGTGTCCCATAAGTGTTATGTAACGGGGTTCATGTCGGAGACACAATACACAAGATGATAATGACATTTATATACTGATTACATAATAACAACGGCCGTGTCTTTTCTTAGTGACATCATATTATTAATACGGTGGGAGAGACATTTATGCAACAGCTTTTGATAGTACAGATAGAGAGCGGATACTGCACTTACGGTAATGGGAACGACACTGACAGAACTTTAAACTCTTCAGAAGAGGGGGCAGACATTACTGATCATGGGGGAGGCAGACAATTAATATTTAAAAGGAGTTATGCAAAGTTCATTTACAATGATAGACAAAACATATTTACCGTTTCCTTTTTATGGGGGTATGACGACAGACGAAGACAACAGTTTACAAATATAGATGTTTCTTTAGTCATACTAGCTGAATGATTGATGATTGTCAGGGATTCAAGCTTTTACAACTACATGGTTTCCTTCCCCTCCCTCACGCCTCCAAGAAGGCATCAGCTCTCACTAAGTCGCTGTCTGTGACTGTGACTGTGATTATCTCAGACCGACTATCTAACTCTGAACCCTGTCTCAATATATTGAGAATCTCCTTTCTTGATGACGTCAGAGGCGGGGTCAACCAATGTGACTTAATCACGTCTTAATTTGCGCGTTCCTTTTGCACATACACAGTTTAATTATATCGCTTTTAACCGATTTTATTTAATATTTCTAAAACCTGTATTCTTCATTCTTTTGACTGACATATTTACTATCCAGTAATTTCTAAAAGACCGAAGCATCGACTACATTCATAAATGAAATATCTATCTCTGACATAAATAATAGTTAGCTATTTGCACGAACAATGAAAGTCGTTCTGTATACCTAGAATTATATATGTATTATCTTTCAATGTTGGACATTTATCTTTTCGCTATTGTTACAAATGACTCAATTTTCATTTTTAAAAATAGAACTAAATCAAGAATTTTTTTAATATTTTTATTATTATTGGATTGTTGAGACAACAACATACTTTCCAATTTTCACATATTTGTGCTATTTCCAAAATATTATTCATTACAGATTGCAGAATCTCTGGATTGCGATTTATTATTTATTTTGTTCTTGATGTTTTCCTTCAATTCTTGAAGGGTTTGGGGTTTGTTAACATAGACTAATTCTTTAAGATATCCCACAAGAAAAAATCGGGGCTAGTCAAGTCTGGGGAATGAGGTGGCCGTTTGACATTGCAATAGCGAGGGATAACGAGCGACTCTTTGAGTTAAAACAATTGACCCCTGATTTTGGTAAAACAATTTCACAACTTGTTGTTTAACGCAATACTTATCGATAATTCATTAAAAATACATCATCTGTAAAATATCTGAAAAAATTATTGATGCTAAAATGAAAAAAGATTTTTAACCCTTCAGTGACTTTTTGGACAGCCTATGTAAGGCATATATTCTTGAACTCACGTGTATTTCTGTCTAACCCAGGAAGCTGCATAGTATTTCGAACGGAAACATTTATAAAATCCACCGGGGTAGTATGCGAGTTACTTAAGTTACTCGGTCATGACTGATGGAGCAAGAACATCCGGGTTCCGTTCGAAATTATGTTCTCATTCCCGAGTTCGACAGAAGGTTTCTTCTCTTCGACAGAAAGATTTCCGATTTTGTCCGAAAGATTACCGATTTCGAGAGAAAGAT
>NC_136485.1:143401558-143454058 GCF_053919585.1 Euprymna scolopes
GGTATCTCTTTTGTTAACTAGGCAATGCTGCATCCCTGTTCCTGTATTTTAATGGTATGTGCTCTGATGAACTCATTGCACTTGTGCCCCCTCGGCGTACATAAACCCGACAAACGCGCCTAGACACAAAATCATATTCCTTTTCTGTTGAGGTCCCTTAATGTCACAATGTTTTCTACTCCAATAGTTTCTGCCTTAGAACAGCTAGTTTATGAACTTCTCTTATTGCTACCTTTTTCTCAAACTGTACTGATATACAGAATTTTTAATGCAAAGTAAACCTACATGTTAATCTTTCCTAGGCAGTGTCCCAATTATAAGCCCCTTACGTTCAAGTGGTAATATGCATTATTTAGGGTGAAGGTGAGAAAAAATATATATATGTGTGTGTGTATGTGTGTATTGTGTGTGTATGTGCGTATTGTGTGTGTATGTGTGTATTGTGTGTGTGTTGTGTGTATGTGTGTGTGTTGTGTGTGGGTGCGTGTGTGTGTGTTGTTTGTTTTTGTTTTAGCGATATGCTTTGAACCGATTAAATTATTTACGAAAGTGCATTTTTACCTAAATGCGAGTTGGGAATAATTTTCTGTTTAATCAATTTGATACCCCCACATGGGGAGCGGTATATATATATATATATATATATATATATATATATATATATATATATATATTAAATATAATTATCCCACCTGGTAAAAATGATAGGACCACTGATAATTTATCTCACAAAAGGTAATTATAAATTACTAAAAAGGGTCTCAGTATTTAGTATAGCCTTCATTAATAAGAATTACTTCAAAAATTCTCTTCGACATGCTTGGGACGAAGTTTTTTATCAGTTGCGAAGGAATTTTATTCCATGTACTGAAAACTGAATCAGAAAGTTCCTTTATCGAATCATACTGGATTCCATACTTGAACACTTCTTTTGCCATCCATCCCAAAAGATTTTCAATGGGATTGAGGTCCGGAGAACATGCTGGATGATCTAACAATTCTATATTATTTGAAGAAAAGTATTCTCGTGCTTGTCGAGAAGTGTGTATCGTAGCGTTGTCTTGCTGGAAAATCCAATATCTTCCATACAGACGTGGACCTTCAGTCCTGATAGAACCATTTTCAAACATTGAAATGTACTTCAATGATATTTGCTGGCCTTTCACTACTTGCAACTTTAGGGTCCCAGCTGACGAGAAAGCACCCCAGATCATTAAAGACCCTCCTCCACTATGCCGAGTTGAAAAAGTCTCTTTGGGCAAATTTTTATCATGCCAAGAGTGTTAAAATCTATCTGGACCATCTAGATTAAACTTTTTCTCATCGGAGAAAATTATATTTTCCCACTTCTCTTCATCCCAAGTCTGGTATTTGGCGGCATATTTAAGTCGGTTAGTTTTGTGCTGTTCAAGAAGACGAGGTTTCTGCAGTCGCTTTAAATGATTGAAAACCTTCATATTCGGATGCCTTCTGAGGGTTTTAGGACTACATTCTGCTGCTGTTTGGCTTTTCAATCGACTTGAGCTCATACTGGAGGGTTTTTTTTAACTTCTTCTTATACGGCGATCCAGTGATGGGGTCATTTTTTTGGTCGACCTGGACTCTTTTTGTGCCCATATTGATCTGGATTTCTTAAAAGATTTGTGATGGCCGTTTTGCTACGATTCACTTCGTTTGCACTTGATCTATGGGAGAGTCCACTCCTATTAAGGTCAAAGATTCTTCCTCTCTCAAACTCTGATAATGGTTTCCCTTTTGCCATTTATAATTTAGTAAGATGTTTTTTTTTATCCACTAACAAGTTGCTTTTAGTAACATAGAAAGCTTTTCGTATTCATTTTTTTCCAAACTAGCCGATTTTATTAAAGTGGTCTTAATATTTTGACCAGGTGAAAATGTTTGTTTTTTAAAAAATAATTATTAAATCAGGGTTAAGATTTCGAATGAAGCAGATTTCATTTTGTCCATCATATTTTCCCTTTTGGCCATGATTTCAACCATTTGTTTGATTAAAAATTCGATAATATGTATATATATATATATATATATATATATATATATATGTGTGTGTGTGTGTGTGTGTGTGCGTTAGTCCTCGCGCGAAAGAGCAGGACACAAAATGTTTTAAATAATAATAATAATAATAATAGAATAACAATAACAAAGACTTTCGCTGACGAGGACTACTATTGACCGTAACCAGTTATACATTCCTTTTGAAATTTCCATCTCTATTTTTCTCGTTATGTACTGAATATTTGTTAATGAAACCTATATTAAATATATTCCTTATTAAATTTTAAAGATTTTCTATTCTAAAAGAAGTTTAAAAAATTTAATTTAAAAAAGTTATTTTAAAGTTTTTGTTTAAAAAAATTCAGATTTTTCATTATTCAGTCCCAGAGCCTAGCTGGAGTCCGAACACGGTACCCCCGTAATAATAATAAAGGGCTGGGTTCGAGACTCCTAACAAACGGTTCCCCAGTTCGATACAAAACACCTGATGAAGGCCGGAGGGCAAAACGGCCGAAACGTTATCACTATAATAACCAAGATGAGGAAGTTAGTCCGACAATCTCAATCAATGAAAACACCTCATCTCCAAAATACAGACAATTAACATCTAGAAATTTGTAATATAGACCTTTTTGTCATTTTTTGTATATGCTCTGCAACTTACATGTAGCTTACAAAATTAAAGGATCCGTACAAATAAAAGGTGAAATATCATTGAATAAGAGGATTTTCCCACAACACAAATATATATTTATATTGCCTTTTTTTAAATAGTTATCCACGGACCCCATGGTTAGAAGCCTAAACTTCTTCCACTGGACCATCTCGCACGCCTGATTGGATAAATGGCGATTTACGTAGATGTTATTTATTTGTTTTTGTTTTTGCGATATGTTTTTTATGAATTTAAGTATTTATACGAAAGTGCATTTTTACCTAAATGCGAGTTTGGAATAATATTCCCTTTTATCAATTTGGTACCCCCAAATGAGAAGAGGCATATATAGTTCCGTTGTTGTTGTTTTTTTAATTATCCACTGACACGTGTTTTCTCGTCTACGACGTAGCAGAGTGGTTGAATCTAGCGAGATTCGAAATCGCGACCCCATGGTAAGAAGGCTAAACTATCGTAAGACTGTTTGGATAAATCGTGATTTACGTAGATGTTATTTATTTGTTTTTGTTTTTGCGATACGTTTTTAATGAATTAAATTATTTATACGAAAGTACATATGAAAACACACATACATACATACATACATATATATATACTTGTTTATTGTTATATAAACATGGTTACATCCTGCTGCTACAAATAGCCACTTGTTTCAATCAAACAACAGATATCATCAGGCAGCGACTTGACTATTCAAAAGTTCAATGAGTTTATTCATTGAACTTTTGAATAGTCAAGTCGCTGCCTGATGGTATATGTTGTTTGATTGAAACAAGTGGCTATTTGTAGCAGCAGGATGTAACATGTTTATATAACAATAAACAAGTATTATCAGCTCTTTTTATTGAGCGCTATCTAACAACCTCGTTGAATTCGTTAGTCCATTACTTTTGAATAAAAAAACCTGAGTATATATATATATATATATATATATATATATATATATATATATATATATATATATATATATGCATATGTACTGGTACTAGGGAGCTTTTAACCGATTTTTAAACACGAGGGCTAAGACAATAAGCTGTTAATCGTATGGTGTGAATTTTGGCTAATTGTAGACTTACGTATCTCCGAAACTTGAAATTCTTAAACGTTTTACTTTCCATGATCGACATTTAATTCATGGCGTCGAAAACAACAATTCAACCAATCTAAGACAGTGTATTCTATAGCCGAAATTTTCAAATCGCGTCGATTTTTTTTTTCTTTATAGGCATCATAATGTGTGGTTTCTTTTTTATCGCATAACGTTAGTCTGTAGATTTCTTTATCAAGTTAAGAACGGTTACTGCTTATATTGGCTCATAATCTCCAATTAAAAAAAACAACTCTCTACATTACGATTTCCTTAAAATCTGATAAATGTCTAACTCCATCATAGTTCAAATATGTTGACGGAACGAAACGAAGCCATTCAGATGTCACGATGCTTTTCATTTACCGACAATACAACGAATTATCTATAAAAAAAAACATATTGTGTCTCTCGATTTGAGATATCACGTTTACGATGGAAATTGCATTTTCAGCGTTACTCACACAAAATAAATGGATGCATATTAAGATTATTTTTTTTTTGTTAATTTATCAGTAATTTATTGTTTTAATAAGCAGGAAATAAAAGCTACATTTATGTATTACTATTTGAACAGAGCGATGTTTCTAGATATCGACGGTGTAAGGTTCTAAGAAAGCAACGTGAGTCATGGACTCACATCAAAAGCAAAGATGTATCATTGACTTTCTGGCAAGAATGCATTGAGAATGGTAGTGACTATGTAGAAAATAAATTCTGCAGTACAAAAGGTAGCTTGTTTTTATGGTATCATTCCTATCTTCGTAGATATTCCACTTTTTGAGTCGAAAAATTAGGAGGCTTTACTTTTCGAACGACCCGCGTATGACAAAGCGTAACTGTTGATTCTATATGACTTTAATGCTCACGTTCCACGAGCGATGTTTCTGATAGAGGAGAATGAATCGCAGTTTTTTAGATCAGAATCTATCTGTTTAACATTTGTTATATTTATTTATATTATTATAATATTTATTTATATTATTATAATATTTAGCCTTGAAATAGAATGGTGTAGCTCTTATATGAAGTTGATTCACGCCTTGTCTGGATTTTTTTTTACACAGTGATCACCACTTATCAAGGCCCGGAAGCTACTCAGGGATAAGGGTTATTGCAAGTACATTACGTTAGTGTGGAGATTTGATGAGGTGTTTACTTAAGGGGGCGGTTCATTAGGAATTTGTTAACGTTGGACTTGAACACATCCAAGTTGTAGTCCGGTGGGAAGCAGGCAGACTGAACAGAGTTCCACAGGCGTGCAGTTTTAAGAAAGAAGCTTTGTTCATGGAATCCACGTTTTGATTTAGGCACAGATAAAGACTGGGGGAAATTTTTCACAGTGGATTCGGCTAGACGGGTGTTTTTCGTGAAAGATTGGCGAGGGGGGACCAGAGATTGGAGTTCAGACGAGCACCTGCCATGGAAATAACGATAAAACAAGGATAGGCTCGCAACGTCTCTTCTGTGGGAGAGAGGTTACAGGGTAGAGAAAAGGGCATCCCCCACTGATTGATTTCGATAAAATAAAAACCCCTAGTGTAATAACGGAAGATCTATATATTTAAAGCTTATATATATTTCTTACATGTATTTATCTTCTTTTCTTATCTTTTTTTTTTTTTTCAGCTTGATCATGGAGGATACAGATGAGACGTCAAATACGAAGAGGTCATCTTTACTTAGGCCAGAGGCGAAATGTATGTGATGCGTGGAATGCGCATGTTGGCGTCCGAGATTCGAACAGCCACATCTGCCGTAACCTTGCTGCTAAAGAAAAGAAAGAAAAGACAACAAAAGAAAAGAGAAAAGAACAGGGAAAACAAAACGAAACATTAAGGATGTGAACACGTGATATTATCAATACTCAATGTTAAAATGGAACTTTAGGTATCAAAAGTTATCTCCCTTTGGTCTTTTGTAGAGCCAATGTATAAAAGAAAAAAATGAAACGGTCCTGTATGTTAAAGACCGTCAATTTATTTATGTGACCCCTCTTCACGATATACCTGTAACATGCACTTCCATTTTTCTTTTTTTTTTTTTTTTTTTTTGGTCCCCGATACAATACGGGGAATTAAGTGATCGGGGGTTAGCGGTTCTCATATAAAATTGACACCATTCAAAAAAAATAAAAAACCGTTCATAGTGGCTATTTTCTTTTTCTGAAGGTGATGTTATATTAATCTGCATTCGATCAATGTAAAACACATAGCACGTATTAAGAAAGTTACATGTGGAAAATGAAGCAAAACCCCAGAAAAAAATGAATGGAATTTTTTTAAATGAATTAAAGCTAATTTATACTAACGAAAAAACGTAACGGAATTGTATAATGTTACAACTCGACATCAACAGCAACAAAAAATAATATAAAACACACACACACACACGCATATATATAAATATATATATATATATATATATATATATATATATATACGTTTATCTATATATGTATATATATGCATACGTATATACATATCTTTATAAAATTATTCAATACATGATAATATATTTATTATATGTAAATCCGTATGAGGCACAAACACAGAAACATACATATACACGCAGATACGCATACACACACACGCACACACACATATACATATATATATACACACACTTATTTAGGCTTATTATTAAATAAGCACGTACAACTATTAACCAAACATTGTATAATAATTTGTTGTTCAATTTTTCAAAAGTTAATGCGATTGACACAGGAAGGATTCATTACAGAAACAAAGCTAAAGAGAAAGGTAAATTCAAATAAAGATTCGATTCGGTTCACCAATGTTTGTTTGAATGAAAGACTACCGCTTAAATAGACAATTCAAATATACGTATATATACATATGCAAACACATCTGTCTCTTCTCTCTCTCACCCTTTATATATATATATATATATATATATAAATATATATATATATATATATATAATATGCACATGTGTCTACACATATAAAGTATACCTGTGTTTATATATATATACATATATATATATATATACATACATACATATATATACACACATATATATGCATATATATACATGTATTTATACATGCATATATACATGCATATATAAATGCATATATATATATATATGAATATACATGTACATATATACATAAAAATGTATACATATACATATATACGTATATATATACATATATTTATACATGCATACATACATATATAGATACATGTATATATGAATATACATACACATATAGATACATATATATATATATGAATATACATACACATATATACATATAAATGTATACATATACATATATACATATATATACACACATATATACATATATATATACATATATACATATATATATGTATGTATTCATATATATACATATGCATATATATACATATACATACATATATACATATACATATATATACATATATATACATACATACATATATATATATACACATATATATATAAATATATATACATATACATACATATATACATATATATGCATATACATATATATATACAGGCATATTACCATCCTCTAATATTTATATAAATAATTTACGATAGGGCATAGTACAGGCATACAAACAATATATACACATACACACACATGCATATATATATGTATATATATATATACGTGTGTGTGTATACATACACACACATATATATGTTTGTGTGTGTTTGATGTGTGTATATTATTTATAACGGAAAAATATGCAGATACATATACGCGATAACATATGTGTATATTGATCGAACATAGCTCTCGCATTTTTTGAATTTTTTATGTTACAATATATTGTTCTTGCGTAAATTATTTACGTTTTGCGTCCAATCATAAAAAAAGTTACCGACACTACATCAATACTTTGCCTTGCACTCATTCTCTGTGAGCTTCACGAGTTAAAACATCCTTTACCATGAAATCTACCGTATACATTTCGTATCACCTTGGTTTTCCAATCAAGTGTAAGAGAGTGTGATTAGGAAAAAAAAAAAAAACGAAAACGTTATACGCAAAAATTTAGACATTATGTTTTGTTTTTGTTGTTTTCTAGTTTCACAAAATATGCTCTCTTTTCGAAAAATACGTTTCGCAGGATAGCACTTTACAGCTTTCCTGTGATTGTCGTTGGTGGTTCTGCTCTGCGGATATAATACGGTTTAATGGAGAACGTTAAACCTATAGAAAACGTGGAAAACTTTTATACAATTTAACCGTAAAAGAATACACCGGAAGAAAACAAAAGATTAAGCACTAAAAGAATACATTCTTTTGAATACCTTATTTATTTATTTTATAATATTTTATTATTTGAAAATATGTATTAAAATTAGCCAAATGTAACTGTGTCTTACGTGTTTACCGCCATTGATTTCTGTGACGGCACTTATGTAGCTATATGTTGGAAAACTAAAGGTAGCGCACACTCAGATGCTAATAATCTTGCACAGTTTAGAATTCGTATGCTTGCATCATTACGCCAACTAAACAGACATCTTGCGTATTGTAAGCATGTCTATTTTGATGACTTAATCTTAGAAACGTACTGCTCTGTACCTCTCACTCGTTCTCTCGCCTTTACTATCTTTATATATATATTTATTTATTTATATATATATATATAAATATATATATATATATATATATATTTATATATATAAATAAATATATATATGCATATTAATTTTAAGGGGATTAGAACAACTGTCCGAAGAGTAGAGTATATTTTAATGTATTAGTAGATTAACACAATTAAAATAAAACGTAGATTCCATGAGCAGAGGTTCTTTCTTAGAAGTGCACGATTGTAGAACTCTCTTCCGTTCGCCTGTTTCCCACCTGACTACAACTTGGATGTCTTCAAATGTAACATAAACAAATTCCTGACAAACCGCCCCCTTAAGTAAGACACTCTATCAAATCTCCAACACTAATGATTACTACAATACTAGCTCATTTATATATATATATGTAAATAAAAATATCTATAATAAACCAAAATATCTCTGTGTGTGTATGTGTATATATATATATATATATATATATATATATATATATAAATTCTCTCTCTTTTTCTCCAAATATGTATTCATTTATTATTATAAACATATTATATATAAAGGAACTTCACTCAAACTTTTAAATCAATAACAAACTGATAACGATTCGAAGTAATACACACGTCATGAAATTATAAAGAAAAATTTAGTTTTATTTAAAATATCGTTTTAGTTACCTTTCTCATTTGATTATAGAAAATACTGAATAAGCAACCGCGGTAATATGTATATTATGCCATTCATTTCATGTAAATAGTATACATCTTCAATTGTTCATGTATTACTGGTGTTTCGTCTTTTTTCTGATTATTCATTCCTTGGTATTTAACATTGATTTTGCAGCAGACTACCGTCTAATATGAGAAGCTGAAAACATCTACGGTGTCCTTAATGTAACTAGCTGATTGTGATCGGAGATCATGCTTCCCCATTTTACTGAATATTTAATGATTGTTTTGACACACTAGTGTCTTTTGTCAGATTGAATGCTACCGAAACACACGTTCTTTTATTTGTTATATATGCATATAAAATACGCAGGTTCACTCCTGTAGCCAATTAACTATCAAATTAAAAGGAATTTAATTTAATCTGTTTCTAAGATCTATTAGGCTTTCAACAAATGGAATATTATATATAATATATAGAAATATCAATGTATACATATTATATTTAATTGCAAATTACACTGCATAATAATTTTATCAGTCATTCTATTTTACGATTTCACGGAAACACTAAATGTTTAGCCCGTTGAAGTAAAGCATACGAAACCTTGCTGTTCTTTCGCAGATTTTCTGAAGATGGTTATTCCACACATGTGTAAGTCTTTCCTTTAACTTTTGTTCTATTGCTTCGTTTGTGCCTAATGGAATATAAATATATATATATATATATATATATATACATATACGTGAAATCGTAAAATAGAATGAGTGATCCAATTATTATGCAGTGCCATTTATAATTTATTTATTTTTATTGTCATTTATAATTTATTTATTTTTTATTGATATTTATTTTATATTGATATTATATATGTATAATATATATAAATAATATATATATTATAAATATATTCAATAACAATAACATATATACACACATGTATATATAACTCATCATAGTGTTGAAATCGAATCAGAAAAATAACAGAGCAACATATATATATATATATATATATATATATATGTCTATGAATATTCATATAAATACATGACCAAATATTATAAACGCGTCTGTGACTTTAAGTAATACTAGACATACAATACAAGTGCATCTTATACTTATAAATATTAAAACATTATATATACACATATATAATAAGTATTACATCAGGGTTAAGGTTTCGAATGAAGCAGATTTCATTTTTTTTTTTCATCATATTTTCCCTTTTGGCAATGGTATCACCATTTGTTTGATTAAAAATTCGATATTACTTTCTTAAGCGGTCATATGATTTTGACCAGGACTGTATATATAAGTGAATAATCTATAATATAAAGCTGAACGTATGTGTGTCTGGTCACAAATAGGCTCCTATATGGTTGACTATTATAAAAAAAAAACTGATCACATATAATGATAGAAGATGTATCGAGACACAGGACTTGGTATGTTTGATCTGGCATAATGATGATTCCTTAAAATTGTGGGTTCTGCGTACGCGCCTGGTCCACAAAGTATGGAAATAAAAATAAAAAAAAAGTTTACAAATGTTTTTGATATAGATGTTGATAATAATACTTTGATAAGTATGTTTTAACTTAAATAGGGATGGTATAATAAAATTGTGGGATCTGTGTTCCCACCTAGCCTCTATAGAATGGAAATAGGCACAAACTTTATTAAATAATTTTCATATCTATCTGCGTAAGTATACTTTGATAATTGTGTTTCAGTTTGAAGAAATATGGTATCATATAATTATTTTGGGTGTGTTCCCGCCTGACATCCATAGAATGGAAATGTGTCACAAAGTTTAACAAGGGTTTTTTTTTATAGATCCACAGGATATTGTGATAAGTGTTTCAGTGTTAACAGATATGGTAAAGCAAATTATGGAATTTAGCTATTTTATTTTTACTTTCATCATATTTGCTTTGGTTGTGATACCCCCAAATTCGAAGCTATATCTTTACAACCCTTCCTTTTCATAACCTATCATACTTTCATAAATCAGAGTCCATTTTCTGTAGGCTTTTTTGAACCCAGTCAACGACGGGTACTTTTGATAGTATGTATATATATATACATATATATATATATATATATATATATATATATATATATATATATATATATATACGTGAAATCGTAAAATGGAATGAGTGATCCAATTATTATACAGTGTCATTTTTAATTAAATATTATATACATACATTGATATTATATATACATAAGATATATAAATAATATATATATATATATTATAAATATATTCAATAACACACACATGCATATACATATATATATATATATATATATATATATATATAATTAATCAGTGTTGAATCGACTCATATAATACCAAAGCAACATATACATATATATGTCTATAAATATTCATAGATAAAACGCGTTTGTAACTTTAAATAATACTAGACATGCAATCCAAGATCATCGTATACTATTAGATATTTAAACATTATATATATATATATAAATAATCTTAAGATATATATATTTTTATTATATATGCATATATATATATATATATAAATATATATATATATATATATATATATATATAGAGAGAGAGAGAGAGAGAGAGAGAGAGAGAGAGAGAGCGATATGCATAATATGTATGTGCGTGCGAAATCAGGTTGTAAGATTTAATACCTGCTGATGATTTTACTGTACTTTACGCTGTGTTTTATGTAAATACCTGCGCTCACCTACACTTTAGCTTTTAATAATGTAGTTAAAAGAAAACTTGCCGCGAAACCTGAAATCCTCTGCTGGACAACATAAGAAAACATTCATCAAATAGTCATCATGTGTTTTGGCGGTGTGATTCTCGGTTCTGTTACAATATGGTATGTTTTACGGTTTTTTGTATTTATAGCCTTATAACATATTTATAGGATGCGTGATTTTAGCAACCCTTTATCGTTTGGAGTTCACTTCCTTTGAAAAAGATATTGGTCTAGAAGATCAACGAGAACAATGAAAGTCCAATCAAAAATAACGTTGAAACAAAGAATGCGATGTGCATCTAATAATAAATCCTTCAAATGTCTTTTCCGATGCGAGTATTCACGAATTTTGTTTTATACATTTCTTTTTGTGCTTTTCTGTGGCTAATAATATAATGTTTTAAATATTGAAAAATTAAAACCCAGCAGACCTCATAATACTTACAGACATACTTAGTTTTATTAAAAATTATCCCGAATGTATAATTGTGACAATCTAAAAGTTTAGAAAACTTTCAAATTTATTACGTTATCATACGTAATTTGATACTTTTTTTTGCTCGTACTTATATATGTGTATCATATTGTTTTTATGTAACATTTATTCATGGATCGAAGTTTTCGTAAAGATAATGCCTATGTATATATATATATATATATATATATATATATATATATATATATATATACCTACATATATACATATATATATAAACATTTATATATATATATAAACATATATATACGTATATATATATATAGTTCTATGTGTACATATATATATATGCGTATGTATATATATATATATATATATATATAGAGAGAGAGAGAGAGAGAGAGAGAGAGGGGCGGGAATGAGAGAGAGATTTATATATATAGATGTATGTGTATATATATAAATATATCTCTATATATATAATGAGCATGTATATATATATATGTAACTATATATATATATATGTATGTATATTAATATGAAGATACATATAGATTACCATACGCACACACAAAATACGCATATACATATATAAATATATATATGTACATATATATGTGATATTACGCTGCCTTATGTTAAAATTCATGATTTTGATGGTAATATTTAGTTCACATGCTGACAATAAATATATATAAATTCGTATATATAGATATTCATGTTATATATATATATATGTGTGTGTGTGTGTGTGTAACAAATATCTAAAGTGCTAAGCATTACAATTTCTTTTGTTTTATAAGAACTATTGAAAATCGTTAAAACTATTGAAAATGTTTAAAACGATGTTCTTAATAGGTCACTACTCCAAAAATCGATACATCTCATAATTGTAAAATGTAGGGGTGTATAAAAATGCTTAATACGGTTGCAAAAATAAGTTTTAATAAAATATATTAACATCAGAAAAAAATCAACAGGTACACATACTTTTTTTATAATTAATCCTCACTCTCGATTTGCTAAATTAATTGTAATATATATATATATATATATATATATATATATATATATATATATATATAGCGAGAAAGTGAATGAGTTAGATAAATAGCAAGATCAGTATACGTATAAAATAAATCGTGTATAATATGTAATATATATAAAATATTTATAATATATTTAATATATACATAACATGTAAATAATATGTAGGTTATACATAACATATAAATATATATATATATATATATATATATATACATAATATATAATATGTATCAAATATTTAGATAGTTTATAAAATATATGTAGTATATATAGACAGGAAAAGAAAGGCCGAGGGGGATAGATATAAACTATATAATATATATGTGATATATAGAAAAAATATATAAATATAATATATATGTAATAATATATATATATATATATATATGTATTGTCTATATGTATCAGTGATGAGTCGAATTACGCGATTAGTTCGTTGAAAATACCGATTGCCGCTACCAACAAGCACTTGACACTGTAATCGAACCGAACACTGTGGCTTTAGTAAATTTGTCATAGAAATTTGTATCATACTGTGCGATTCTTGTATATGTACGTACGACTGAGAATATGTGTAAGCATATTTCAGAAAAAAAAAACAGAATATAGTTAATGGTTCGGTGGTAACACTTTCTGTGAAGCCTATATTGGAATTCGTATATAATAAATTTAAATTATAATTAAGTTATATACGAAAACAAGGTACATCATTTTGATCCTTCAATTAGGTTTTATTTTGAGATAATTTTAATTAACCGTAATGATATTTTTTGTTCATATTTATGTTAGTATTTTCCTATACGTCTTAAATGATGTGTTTGGTTTACTTGAATTCTGATACTTCCACCTAGACCGGTGATCCTCATGGACGTCAACTTTTAATATTATCTGAATGTTGACCTATTGAAGACCACAAATATAGTCCAATACGTTTAGATAGTTAATTGCCGGCCGGAGAGTATATTGCTTTATACGTTTCGATGGATGTCGACATTTTTATTCTCTAGCCTACATAGAGAACATAGACGTATTTCGTCAAACATAGTTAGCTATCTTGAAAAAATATGTAATCATACTATTATTCAAGTATTAAATAATCATTAATCAATATTCTCCAGTTGTTTGTTTTACGTACATCGTATTTCATTTTACCATGTGGCCACATTCATGGGGCTTAAACTTGATTTTTGTATGAGATACATAAATATTCGAATATTCTCTTCATGTTCACCGTTACCTGTCAAACACTGAGTTAGTAAAGAAGTTGAGAACATGAGTTTCTTCTCCCGAATTTACTATTTAAATATGTAATAGTATATCTTTCGTGTGGTATTTTGGACTTACTGCATTCTAGGACAAGAATCTGGTGAAGTATTCAGATTCCTGCTGTTACTTGTGTTTACATCACTTGGAGAGGTCATGGATATGACCTTAAACTATATCTGATGGTGAAGCCCCAGCTTGCGGGCGGTGGAAAGTGTGGATCCACTCTTTAATTGCCATTGCTCCCAGTTCCACTCTGACCCGGAGTGGTAGTAACTCTAAGGGTTCCAACTATGGGTTAAATAGAAACAGACTTGAAAAAAAATTATATTCTATTAACAATTTTTTCTTCAAAATAACTGGATTTGTACCTGTTAGGGTCTTAACTATGGATTGATTAGAAACCAACTTGAAAAAAGAAATATATATATATATATATATATATATATATATATATATATATATATATATATATATCCTATTAAAATATGTTTCTTCAAAATAACTGGATTGAGCATTAAATTACCTGAAAAGAGTTGAGATGCCGTAAAACAAAACCAGCCAACCAATCACTAGGTGAAGGTGCTGCATTCCTCATAAAAACCAGTGCTGGTTCTCCATAAGGGACGAATTTCTTAGTTAATCTGTGAATGGTGAATGCTGTGTTATTTTGAATTATTACTCAAAGTTTGCTTGTGTCCAAGAGTATCCTCATGCCAGGTTGTTCTGACAAACCCCTATACAAATAGACACTCAAGAAGAATGTCTAGTAGATACTCAACCTCTCTCCAGTAGTTATTCATGTTCGTTCAGTAGGCATTCAAGCTCTCTTCAGACGGCATTCAAGCTCTTTCATGTAGGCATTCACTTACCAATTTGTAGTGTTATATGATCTTTTATTAGAAACATTCTATAGTGTGACACGTAGCATATGGTATTGACGGAATCGTAAATAAAGTGTACAATCGTTCCTTAAATCCAAACATTTTTGATACGAATAAACTTTAGTCGGGATTTGATGTGTTCAGCTTGATTCAACTATGCAGATTTGTTGTTCGTTCAATGATAAACTTACGTTAATGTGACGTAAGAAAATGTCAGTTGATTAATAATCTGGAGATTGTTTGGATAGATGTCATCTTGAAGATAAAAATATAAGAGTTCCCGTGATGTGAGCAGGAACTTCATTCAAGATCACACTTCCTCCTGACAGAACGATCAGCAAATTCGCCTCTATGTAAACATCCACGATAATACAAAGAATGTCGGGCATTCTTGACTGCGGTGGACAAGTCATGAATTCATTGATGTTTATTTGTGCAACATATGTTTAGACTTTCTGGATGCCCGGCTTCACCCTGGTGTTTGGAGGCGTGTTAAGCAAAAAAAAAAAAAAATTAAAAAGTGGGAGTAGGCAGGCAGGCTCGAACCTGTACCACGAAAGAGGAAAAGAATATGAAAAAAAAAGTAACGCTTTGCGATTGCGCCATCGCCAAACCGATAATGACGTAGGTTTAAATTAAAGCTAGTTAATCGGAAAGAGCGGATGACTTTCAAATATATCGGCGAAAAAAAGCGACCCCTCCTCGTACTGAGGGGTAAAAGAATTAATGTTTTCAGCCAATTGTTCGATATTTGTCGTCCGAAGGGTCGGCTTCAAAAACGATATTGATCTCGTGAAAATCTGTCGCCTCTGTCGATAGTTTTAGGCATACATACATACATACATGCATGCATACATACATACATACATACATGCATACATACATACATAGGTATATTTAAACAGACAGGTGAGATTTATATTATAGATTACAAGATGGTAAATTGTATTGAAGATGCCATTTATTGAATATTATTGCAAAATGTTTGTAATTCCCGGCAATCAGTTTTATCCTTATTCGAAAAATGATTTGTTCGTCATTTTCTTTTCTTTTAATGTTCATCACTGTAACTATTTGCATGTTTGTTTTCATTGTACAACTTGTATATGTTGATTGTTTTTCCCACAATTCTGTGTATGGCAATATTGTTTTCTATAATATTTTTTTGTTTTATTTAACGTGTCACTGCCATTATGGTCGATTCTTTTTTCTCCTAGTCAGAATTAATTTTCATAAATGGTCACTTCACGTCGCTTCATCTCTCCACACCCGCGCAAACATCATTTTACTCATCATGTACAAAGCCATTAACCTCTTTTCATCTCAGGTACTTTGTTAAAAGTTTGTACATAAACTTCGACTTATTTTATCCATCTCTTCATCATCGTAAAAAAAAAATGCTTTTTTTTTAAACATTCTTATCTCGTGGTTTTTGCGTCTTTATTTTTGATACATGAAAAAAATACAAAATGAAAACAAATAATTTGCATTTGAAAGGCAACATGTAAAAATACACTAAATATTTTTGGCAAATGTAGCTGTTATTATTAACATTCTTTTTCGCCTAATGATATTATTATAGTTATAATAACAATTATTATTAACAAGGGTTGAATTTTTTTTTTTTAAGATTTTTTTAGGGGGATCACGGAGCAAGAAAAGCAATCACCACACAACAATACGACGATGACGGTTGCGAACTCGTTAACGACACGTACTAACAATCTGAGCGTGCCAAGTTCGTATCCAGTTCGTTCCACAAACACACTTTCACTTAGAAACGTTGGCAATCTTCACGTGGTCCGTCCTGTAAGTACTTGATGTCTTTCCAGCAAGCATTCCAACTAGAAAGATAACAGAGAAACAAATGCCAGCAATGATCCTGTGATTTATTTGTAGTGAATGAATAATACTTAACAATAGTAAAAACAAAACTATAATAAGAAAAAAAACTCTAACAAATATATACGTGTACTATGTTCTCAATTCAATATAAATAGAAATACTTACTTGTGAATGAAAATTTGATGAAGCGTTTTGTTTGTATTGTACTCACACATTTGGTAAATAGCATAAACATCACGTGTGCTCAAATGCAGGAAAAAGAAATAAAAACAATGCAAATCTGGAAAACTCGAATTTTCATTCCTGCAATCATGTATAGGAAATTTGCTGTTATTTCCGCCTGAGAAATACTACCAGTTGTTTTCATCTCGATTCACGACGATACAATAATGTAAAAATCATTAACATCGTTGATTTACAAATATCACGGACATCTGCACAATTCATTGATCATATTACGTGCACACACATAAGCAAATACACATAGACACATTTTCGAATTCGCAGAGACGTATATAAATGTCAATACGCTGAAATATTAGAGAGGCGTGTGATCACTCTAGCTTTAATAAATGACACTTCTATCTGTTTCTGGAAGACACATAATAAAATACGGTGCCCATGCAGTTTACGGGCAGTGCTAAAATAATAATATCATTTAGAAAGTCATTTAAAGCATATAAAGGGGTAACTATTCTGTATTTTCATATAAAAATAAAATAAACAGAAGATACCGTAAAAATCCTATCAATGATGTTCTTTAAACTACGCAAGCAGCAAAAATTATTTTTTTAAAAATACATGTTTAAATGCTGACGTCTCACTGTCGCATCTTCCCCAGGTGTCGTAAGCTTTCGACACGTTCCATTAAACCTCCACTAGTCTGTAGAAACGGATGTCACTGTAACCATAGTGACAAGTAAGTCAACTAATTGACCAACTGACAAGTCACTGCTGAGTATCTTTCGTTGATCTCCTGTGATGTATTCAGCAGCCACGGCAGTTTGGTCCGGACAAAACAAAAAAAAACTCTAAACAAACGCATTATATCCTTATAGATGTTGTCTCATGGATGTTAAATGTAAACGTGTTTTCTTTCTCTTTTTTTATCAATAAAATGATTAAAATTTCAATCTGAACATTCTAAACTACGATATCTGTCATCTGCTTTTTTAATGATTATACACGCATTTTTTTCTGTTGTCTGAACAGATAAAACCCGTAGAGATTTCTCATTCAAAACACTTGATAAAAACATAGGCTGCATTATATGAAAGCCACACATCAAATTAATAATTTTGTATCATATTGTATATTTTTCTTCACAGGTGATTTTTTTCTCTTTTTCAAAGCTTTAAAATTTCAACTTGCCAAAAAGCCTTTTTTCCAATACCTAAATCTGAGGTTGTGTGTTTGAAAACAGATGCCTGTAGGCGTAATTGTTCTATTTCTGGGCATGCTTGATACTAGGTATTTGAATGTGGTTGTGAGAATTAAACGTTCTGATTTTTTTCTTCATACATATAAAAAAAACGTAAAAAGAGAGAGACGTCAGAGTCGATACTAATGCAAAAAATGAAAATGAGTAAACTAAATAATAACTCCGTGTATTTGCCTTCTAAATATGTATTTGATTTATATATGATGCTGATTATAAAAGAACAACTCCCATGTGTATAAAAGTTTTTATTTCTAAATTGATGATAGACATGTTTGATGGTTCATTTTTCGCAAATTAATGTAATTTAAAATTTTCCAGATTAAAAGTTATAATAACTCACATATTTTTCGGACTATTGTCTTCATCTATATTTATTATACGTATATTTATCTTGCTCTCACGAGATAACGTATATGTATTACGAAAAATAGAAAAGGGAATATCTAAATTATTTGTAAGCTCATTGATATTTCGTCTTAATTTAAGCGACTTTCTTCAGTGGGATTGGTTTAAAGAAAATATATTGAAAACACAATTAAATTACTTGGAAATATATGTTGTGATCTGAAAATAGTATTTCTGAGAAGTAATGCTCTAATTAAATTTTTGAATAAAAAATCACTTCTGAATAAATTGTTTAAATGAAGGAGATGCGTTACTGGATTTATAATGTTAGCTTTCGTTTTTATTTCCTTTACGTTGAAATAGCATTTCTATGTTTTATCATTAATAATATTCAATGATCCTATTTTATTACGTGAAAAAAATTAGTGAAAATAATAATACAAGGAACGGAATCAGATGAAGTAATATTGCATGTCTATCATTGATTCAGAATGATCGCATAGACAATTCTTCATATGCCATCAGTGGAATCATTGTTTTTGCATACTTACTGTTTATCAGACCTATTTTCGTTAAATTGTAGTATTGTCTACATAAAAGGCCTTAAATGGGAACAATTATAAAGAGTTCATCGGTTTTTAGCCAATCGCCTGAGACGCACCTACTGGAAATGTCAATAAGGCTGCTTGGGTTGTTTTTACCGAGAGGGGAAGCACTAATAATCATTTGCGCTGAATTTCCAAGTCTTCACATTCAACATTTATGCCAACTCTTCCAGAGGCTTACTTGGATAAAACGTGGTGAGACAACAACAACTACAGATGGCAATGATTGCTGAGAATGCAGTTGGGAGATTCGAAGTTCCTATCCGTCGTGGTTATCACCTGACGAAGGCCAGAGGAGTAGTTGGTCGAAACGTCGTGAAACAACAACTAATAAAGATGAGAATAATAGTCTGAAATAAATAAATTAATATACTTTCAATTCCATTCGCACGAGTAAAAATATATTCGTATATCCCTGTGGCTTGAATTGTAATAAGTGAAAAATGAATGGAAGTGATAATTATGTGTTGCATTGTCATATCTCAAATACAGGTGTGGACACAAATATGACAGACGTAAATATACACGTCACAAATATTAATATATACAGTTTAACAGTGTGAATATTCGATTTGCTATACCTATGTATATTCATATGTTTCAGATATGTATAAAGCTATTATTTATTGTGAGTCAATATATCAAACCTGCCGATTTTTGGCTTACTATATAAGACATTCGCTAATAGTTACGAAGGCCGCGGTTCAATCCTTACTTCCGTGACAGCAAAGGTTAAAAAATCGTACTTCAAGTACCCTTGTGAAGCATTTATAAATATAAGCGAACAATAAGAAGTAAGTTGAATGATTTTGTAAATAACTGATGTCCATGCCTAAATCTTGGGAAATAGTCAGAGAAAAAGGGGGGTTTACAGTTGACATTGACTATAGTCGACCAATTTACTTACCTAATCATTATAGAAAATAAATATGTAATAGATCAAGGATTATCTTTCTCAGTGGTTAAACATCAGAATATTACTTTTCTTTTGGAAATAGAGTAATTGGCTAATTTTGAAGAGGAAAACCGGTTCTCTATCGTCAAGGAGAACAATGACCCTTTACTTTTCCACTTCTTTGTCAATTATACCAAAGGTGTCTATTAGTTGCTGTCATATCTATTATGTATATATATATATATATATATATATATATATATATTATATAAAGAGTGAGATACATATAAACACATATATATATATATATATATATATATATATATATATATAGTTTTGATATTGTATAGAGTATTTAAGCTACATGATTTCCCACGTAATTAAACATAATTTCTCACGTTCCATTCTCGTAAGAATTCGTCAGGCTATATATATATATAAATTATATATATATATATATAATATATATATATATTATATATATATACATACATGTATATGTGTATATATTTATGTATATATGTATGCATATATGTATGAATGTATATATGTATATGTATATATGAGATATGTATATATATATAATATATATATATATGTAAGCGGATATATATATATATATATATTAAAAGTAAGGGATTGAAAAAAGTGTGCATAGCGTGTCTCTTGTCGAAGAAAAAAATATATACATATGTATATATATATATATATATATATATATATATATATATATATATTTACTGCCTATCAAATTATTAACGAGTTTACATTGTTAAAATTATTTAAGGAACGAGTGAATAAAAGTCCATGAAACTTTGGGAAAGTGCTTGCAATACTATTCAGCTACTCCAGTCAAAAAAAAAAGCATTTAAACCAGTATTAGCGAAACTATGTCAGAATATAGGAATATTTGTTGATTTCAGTGTGTCAAGTTATCAACGAGGTTGAGGAAAGAACACAATATACCCATAACTTGTTAATTGAAATAATTTTCAAACATTAAATGAACTAGAAAAATGCTTAGAACACAATAACTACATAGCAATTTCTACCCTGACATTATTAGTACGGGATATGCGATCCTTTTTTATTAATGACTTGTAAAAGACGTTGCTCCACAGAATTAGTCAAATTTTGATTTTGTCAACAGTTATTCTTCGCGATACCTCTTGGAGAGAATCCCACAACTCATCGTTGCTCTTAAATTGACGTCCACTTGCATTGAGGTACTCCAAAGGTTCTCAATTGGGTTCAAATCTGGTAAATTCGTTATCCTGCATAAAAGTAATGGTTCTTCTGAATGTAAACCTTTTCTTCTTCAGCCATGGTGCAAAGTGCTCTTTCAGAAAAGATATGTAAGCATTTGACGTCATTTTTACGCCTTCTGTGACTCTCCTTGGGCCAACTAAAGTACCTCCGATTATCTCAGCCCAAATCATTATTCTACAACCACCTTGCTGGCGCCTTAAACGCTGACAACGATGTCGTCCACTTAAGTCTTATCCCTTGCTCCAGCCATCTGGGCCATCAAGAGTGACACGCACTTCATCCGCGAATAAAACTTTGGAAAAATCCGTTTTAATGTTGTCCTCTGCCCATTTATATCGTTTTTTTTTTATGTGATGCTGCTTTAATGTGGGCTTTGTCACAGGCTTAACCGATTTGCCACGTCTTTCTGAAGGCGACATCGAGTACTTTAATCCGGCTTGGTCAAAGGCTTCTCTGTTCCTGGATATAACCTTAAATTATATCCAGCGGTGAGGCCCCAGCTTGCGGGCTTTGGGGAGTGTGCAGCTACCCTTTAATTGCCATTGCTCCCAGGTCCACTCTGACCCGGAGTGGTAGTACCTGTTATGGTCCCATCTATGGGTTGAATAGAAACCGACTTGAAAACAACAAATATATTCTATTAAAAAAATCTTTCTTCAAAATCTTTGGATTCGGCATTAAATAACCCAAAAAGGGTTGATATGACGTCAAACAAAACCAACCAACCAAAGGCTTCTCGACTTGTCTGCCCAGGGTTCTTAACAACTTCATGTTTTATGTGGAGACGAGAACAACATGAAACAATTCTAGATTTATCTTTATCAACTCTTTTACGTATCTTTGTAGGGTCCTTGACCAAGTTCCTCACATTTTGATGGTACTTCCTATCATTTACGATATTTTGAGGGTAGTTTTACCTTTTGCTAGCTGTTCTGTAATAGTACTCTTTTCAGAAACACGCAAACCATCCTTACGATCCATTTTATTGACGAAACAAACTGCGTTGTTAATAATTTGGCACGCCTCAAATACCATGGAATAAGCAATTACGGTGGCAAGTAGTTTACATTGAGCGGAAAAGTACGAACATTTCACAGTACGCGCAGCTCAGCATTGCCAACGTTTCCGAAGCTTTTGATACAAAATTAGCTGTAAGTTTCTGAAACTGGTAAAAATATGTTATCTCGTTAATAATTTGACACGCAGTGTTATATATATATATATATATATATATATATATATATATATATATATATATATATATACACTTCAGAATAATGATAAATATGTTGATAAAGGGGTAAAATATAAATGTTTGGCAGTTTTTTCAAGCACGAGAAAAAATAAATAATTGATTGATTTTTATCTTTGCTCTTAAAGAAAGCCCAGGAAGCATTAGCCGAGACCCTTTTATTAGGATATATCCTCACGATTGTTTCAACTGATAATTTATAAAATTCTGAATAGTAAATCTATCATCAACATACAAGCATCATTTATATATCAATTCATACATATTCAAAGAAGAGATGCGTTTGGAGACACCTCTCTTTTGTACCTATAACTCAGTTTTATTTTTGAGCGAAAAGCATGGGCAAGTTTCTCTTGGTGATGTTGCCCACATTAATCATTTTTATTGTACTCTTATGACTTTAAATTTATTTATGAATGAAACCTAAAACCTAAAATATAAAATATGTATATATTCCATATGTATATAAACCAAAATCAGAAATCGGTACTAAAACTAAGAGATTGAAATAACTGGTTTCATGTTTCTTTCTTTACACACTTCATCAGAATATAATGCATTTTATAGAACTATTATTTCCTAAGTATAAATTAAGTAGTCACATGCCACTCTTTTATTCTATAAGATACGTAGAAAGTGTTTTTCTCTCTTATTATTAAGTCCTCGTAATTATTGTCTAATAAATGAGAAGTATATTTAATCTACAAATAGTTTTTGATAAAGATGGTGTTTTTGTTTTTTTCTAGATAACAAAAAAGTTAATTTTTGGTGCAGAAATACAACAAACACGCAGAAAATATGAGTTTATTATCATTTCTATGGGAGCATTTCTTATTATATTATAAATAGAGTACTACACCAAATGAGATGAGTTTATAAGTAGTTATAAATACTGAAAAATTAACATTGTGCTACGCAGCTCAATACAAATAACAAAATCACATTTTAAGAGACAATTTTTAATTTCCTGGTCAAGTCCACCACGTTTAAAAGACAATGTGTTTTGGCTCTGTTTATTTCGAATGTTCCCTTATTTACGTAAGGTTTCGCTGATTCCATATTCGATGATGGCCACTGCAGGTTGTAATTAGTACGAGTTTCTGCAGCACAGTATTACAACTTTTATTGTATATTATTGTAATGATATTAAAAAACGAAGCTATATCAAAAGAGGGTCATTCTCATATTATTGACTAGGGTTGTGGATTGGCTTTTGTAAAGCTACATTTCGCGAATTTGCTCTTTTTGAAACTGTTTGGCCTTCAGATAATGTATTTGACCTTTTTGATTATAAATACATGCGAGTTACTCTAAGCGAGAATATGTTTGGCTAATACAAGCTATAAATACAGCCTATAAAGCAGCCTGGGAAAGACATTGAAATCTTGAGCGCATTACCAACTACTCTTCATTAAGCCGATGAACTCGATTGTACTACTCGATTATATTAGCCACGATTACTCAAATACTTCGAATAACTTTCCGCCTTTCTGTGACATATGAGGGTTTCATATAAAACTGAATAGCGTAGACGCCGGGATTTGCCGCCATCGTTTTGGACCGCTTGGAAACCGTAAGAGATGATTTTACAACGTACTCTTTTTTTCGCAACTTGAATAAAGAATACTATTAGACGGTTGCATACGACCCACTCAAAATAACAGTAGATTCAGAGAGTAAAGAAAATATTCACATTCCACAAGCGATATTTCTGATAATTGAGATACAATTGCAGTTTTTAACTTTCAATACACTATCATATTATTCTTTATCCTCACGTGTTTTATCTCGATGACATCGTCTAATGAAAATGAGTTACTTGTGAAATTAGTAGGCTTGAACACTGAGGGCTATTATTGGTGAACATGTTTAATTATAAATGTAAATTTTTTATATCATATGTATTGATTCCTAAAATATATTTAAGTAAAACAAAATCCGACCAGTAAATACTACTTATAATAGGGAGTTAATTTCCAATAACTCTGTCCATTTCGGACTGAAGTCTTGGAGGTTTTATTTTGCTTAAACTTTCCTGGATTTTAATATTTTTTTATCTTATAAATAATGTCAGTAATGTATTGAGTTTTAGGTTTACAATATTTCAAGATATAAATATACAGAGAGGTATATTGTATGACATATGTGATAGAGAAAAAAAAAAGAACGATGAAAATGAAGTAATGTTAGTATTTCCAATTATACCTTGGAATAGACCGTATTATGAGGCACATTCTATTTTCAAAACTTCAATAAATTAAACTTTGTTGAGGATATTACGTTGAAAGAAAGAAATGAGAATTTTTTGTCGCAAATAGCTATGCACAGTAAGTTGTGTAAAAGAAGCTTTTGAAGTGTTTTTACATCCTCATATAGTCTGAATACCCGTGGTTGCGTTCAATGGCAAACGGGAGAGAGCCAATTCGCATAAGCGCTGCCAGAATTAGCTGAGGCAACAGCTGCGCGCTGTTGACATCCCAGGGGAAGACTTGTAAGGCAGGACCAAAAACAGGGACAGGTGAATGGCTTTGTCAAAGCTATACATTGCGGCTTTTGAGATTAATAGAAAAAATCTGAAAAAAAAACAAACGTAGGAAGAGGAGAGCATCATCTCCTCATAGCCCGCCCCTTTCCAGGAATTCCCATACCCTGCGTGTCACAGTGTGCATGTCGAGGATCAGTCTGCACGGTCACCAGAATACATGCCGCAAAAGTACTAATTTTGATCCTCGGACCCCAAAAACACATCCTAGATGAAGATAGTTGAAATGTTTCCCAACGCTGCTTTAAAATGATATATTTGTCATCTTTACAGCCATATCTGGTATATTGCTTTGTGTAGCACGAATGAATCACGTTGCCTTCGTTGTTCTTGGGTAGTAGTACACTTTTTTAGTTTGTCTACGATGCTGGAATGAAAAGTTTTTCGATACTACATTTAAATTTCTATTGCTGATATTTTCTGATTCTCTTTCTGATTTTAGATTCCAGTCTCCTCCCTTGAAATAGAATACATTTAGTCTTTGGAACCGTTCTATGTACTTAATTAAGAAGAGTTTTATAATGAACATTGAAATATAGGAAAATATATTTTAAGGCAAATATACATTTAACAATAGAAAAAAGTCAATATATTATTAGTCACATAAATAATTTACTGCAATTGCCCAACTCAGAGTTAGGTACAAACATGGTAAGTCGACACTGTCCGAGCAACTCGTCATTCTAAATCTACATGCTTACTGGAAAGCTTAATCGCTTTTAAAAATTATTTTTACTTTATCTGTTTTCTGATGAAGTTTGTATAGAGCGAAATATATTAAACACCCTACGTGTTCTCTGTCCTCTATTGTAACTTGAATAGATGCACAAACACTCTGCAAAAGCACAAAACACAATAAAGACAAATTTATTGTTTTATCCTTGATATTTACTATCACACATTGTGTCAAATCTGAACTAAAGTGATGTCTCGATGGACAGATCCTAGGGTCAGATCAAGGTCGCCACATGCAACAATTAGTCGAATCATTTATAAAAAAAATTATTAGATTTTTAACTGTTCGTATTTATGTTCTAAATTGAATGTAATAGAGTTTTTTTAGCTTCAATTTCACGAATTTTACGAAAAAAAAACAGAGAACAATGAATGGCGGAATATTGGCAACAAATAGCCATGGGTATTTGGTATATATTCATGTTTACTACCTGTAATTGAAAATTGAAAGGCTATTTACTACCACTTCGGTGAGGTGACTTTAAATAGCTCGATTGCATAATGTCCTCATTATTTCGGTAGCCAATTCGGATCAGCATGATTTTATTTAAAAAATAAACTGAATGTCGATAAATGTTCTCAAACGAAAAACATGCACAAAAATATTTGGTACCATTTGTTAAATCTGCTGTTAATTTATCATTTTTGTTACGTTATTATATGGGGGTTCATACCCTAATAGCAAATAGTTTGAATAATCTTCAGAAGTAGTAGCGATTCATATACATGATGGATAATGAAAGTGAAAGGCGTTTATTTTCTATTTAAAAATGCATAAAAATTGATTAAGAATTAATCAATAAAGATCAGAGGAAGAAATTTATTAGTATACAAGTGCTGTCATTGTATAATCCACATGTAATTACTCGTGTGTAATGCAGGTGCGATTGTACATCTAAAACATATGTAGAAGTTTGTTACTCTACTATATTACTGGACACATGTGTTCAAACAAAAATTTACGTACCTCCGTATTCTGTATAATGTTGTTTCTAGAATATACAGATTATAAGTGTCTATCTTCAAATCGCTTGTAGGAGTTGGTGACATACGTTTTTTCTATAGATGAGCTACGTGAAACAAGAATCCACACAATTATAGCGCTCTATTTGTTCAATTTGGAGTTTACTCATCTAAGTATACTGCTTAATGCACTGTATAAATATATCCGATTATGATTACTTGCATTTACGAGTATACATTCCTGATTAAAAATAAAACTTTTCGCTTTCATTACTCGTCCCTAATTAAAACTGTCACTCTAGCGATTACGTTTGTTTTTGCTAATGGGGTAAAGTAGTTTGTTATTTGTTTGACGCAATTTGAATCACTATAGCACTCAATTTTTGTGTGGTTATGTTATTTTGTTTACGGAAATAGTTGTTAAAATATAATGGTTCTTTTGTAGAGAAAATACCTGTGAAAGTCGTATGCATATGCTAGCATTTCGTTCTTCTGTCGTTGCCCAATTATTTCCCATAAATTATTATCCCTTGATCTGTAAACACGAGTATACGGAAAATTATTAACCAACTCTTTTTTTGCTAAAAACTCTGTTTAAAAATACATATAGTCATTGTATTAAACTAACCTATCTATCTATCTATCTAGCTATCTATATATATATATATATATATATATATATATATATATAAAAGCGAAAGTGTGTGTGTCTGTGGGTCTATGTACATTTCCCTACGCAATAACTCTGTCAATTTTAAGCCTACAGATTCGAAATTTTATATACAGGGTACTGACATTTGGGAAAATCGATGTGATTATTTTTCGGACACAAATTTGGCGATTAAGGGGTCAAAGTTCAATGATTTGACTTTTGAGAACTCTACCAAATCCCTCCTACAATTTTGTGTCTAAACACGTGAAATTTTAGATATAGATTCCCTGGACATGGATCTAAGTTAATAACTTGATTTAACCCCTAAACAATAAATTTTAAGAGGTCATAATAGGGGTCAAAGTTATAAAAATTGACCACTTTTATTTAGCATACACCTCAAAGCACCCGAGTAACACCGGGCACCCATGCTAGTATTATAAAGTTGTAAGTGACTAGTCCAGACTCTGTTGTATAAGATTAAAAAAATACTGATCTTTATGCTAAAGAAATGCACTGTCATTAATTCGCTCGCAATTAGATGTTCAGTTGTATAATCCATATTTTCTCGTATATAGTTAAGAGCCAGGGTGTTTATTGCAGGAAACACAGACTATATCCTGTTTTTAACGGTTTCATAGGCAGGAGAATGTTCTAGAAAAAAAACGACCAACAAAAGATCCCAACTATGCAAGAATCAAGTAATATCACGTATCATTTTCGTACTAAAGAGGATGGAATCGATTTATCAAATTGAATACTTTAATAAAACAATCTTTTTCGTTTGCACATAACTGTGTCCATGTCAACTTAGACAAATAATTGTCAAGTTTTACTCGAAATGCTCATAAGTGTTCTTTTTTCTGTGCTTTGCATGTAGAAAAAATGACTGTAGTCTAAGATAAGACAAACAAAACGGATGAGGGTTGTTTCTATTAACACGTGGAGTGCTAGATAGATAAACCTAACGCCAACACAACGCATGATTAGATATACGTCACAAAAGAAGGCTAAGAGTGTATGCATGCATTGCACTTACTGACAGGATTCCTTTTTGTAAAACTTATTTTTCCAATAGTTATGGGGGATTTCTAATATCCGTATGAATATATATATATATATATATATATATATATATATATATATATATATATATATATAAAATAAAAGAGAGAGAGAAAGAAAGAGAGAAAGGAAGAAAGAGGAAGCGAAAAAGAGAATACGGGGGGTGAATGAGAGAGATAGAGAAACCTGATAACATATTTATATACCGAATTACATATTACATTATAAATAATGTAAACGAAATTAATTTGTCACTTATATATATATATGTATATATATATATATATATATGTATATACATATGTGTGTATATACACGTATATAAACATACATATTTATAAAATATTGCCATTTTCGTACAATAGATAAATCGTGAGCATTTAGCAAAACTTCATGCGTTTGAAAACGAATACGCATTAAATGTGCACGTTTACACTTATTTCTACCTCTCTCTCTCTCTTTCTCTCTCTCTCTCTCTCTCTCTGTACATATATATATATATATATATATATATATATATATATATGTATATATCTGTATATATAGGCATATGCTATATATATTGGTGTGTGTTATATATATAGAGAGAGTGAGATATAAGTATTTGATTTGTACTTCCAATTGTAGTTTAGAGCTTTACTCTGAGTATAATAGAAACTTTTCTTGCGTAAATATTTCATAAATTATACCGTATATTCCGACCAGGTTATTATGCGTTTTGCAGGACTCCTTTTTAAAAAGTTAGCAGCTATTTAAAATTTTCAGTTTTTTATGGGATTTGAATATCTAAAATTGAAGGAAAGTAATAATAATAAAAAAGGATTTTTCTTTACATCAAATGTTAAAAGACAGGAGTATAACACATACATAAAACAGGATAAACGTTCCATCAGACGTTATGCTTGGGTTGCAGTTTTTGAAGGTTATATTTTGCTAAGAGACCAACGCATTGATTTTTTTTTTATTCAAAAACCGTCTAGTTCAAATTACGAAATCTTAAAAACCTACGTATATATATATATATATATATATATATATATATATATATATATATATATATATATATATATATATGTATATGGTAGCGTCGGTTTTAAAACTGTTATTAAGGGAACCGTTTTTGATACTCAAAACAAGTTCCTTTCAGCCGATACTCATGTCATGAGCATCGGCTGAAGTGAACTGTATATGTGTATCAAAAATGGGCCCCTTATTATCAGATTTGAAACAAATGGCACCGATGCTTATTTCATCTAAACTTTCTGAAAATAAAATATAAATAATACACTCTTGCTCTGAGCATTTTCTTCATTGTGATAGAGCAATCTGCTTAAATCATTTTTTTGCAGAAATATAACTCAGTGTATATATATACATATATATGTATATATATATATATATTTGTATATATACATATACATACATATACACATATGTATACATATATATATCAAGCTGTAAGTAATCATCAGACTCATAAATAAATGTATGCTTTATATATACATATACACGTACGTATATATACACATGTGTACATATATATATATTATATATGCATATATATACATATATATACATATATATTTATACATATATATATATATATATATGTGTGTGTGTGTGTGTGTGTGTGTGTGTGTGTGTGTGTGTGTGTGTGTGTGTGTCCCATATAATTGGCGGATAAAATACTTTGGTCGTATGTTTCCTAACTATTGCGATGAAAATCTAAAACTACAAGGTGCGTTTGGCTGAAATTTGACTGTATAACAAAACTGTCTTCTAGGTACTTTTCTTATAAAATAATATTATATACATTAATATGGGTTTCAGTATGTTCTCATCAGTGCTCATTACATGATAAGGACTTGGCAGAATACAAATATATCGTTGATAACAAACTACATTCAATCATTATTTTTCATACCAACTCTGTGTTCTTCGTGGAGAAGTGACACACTTATTTGTCGTTAAATACAAACGATTCGGTGTATGCTGCTGATTGATATGCAGAGTTAAGTTCCCAGTTTGTTTTTGATGTGAACGATCGTGATTAAAAATGTTATAAAATTTCTAAGAAAGATTATTCTCATCAAGTATTGTAGATTGTTGAAATTTAATGCGGTTTCAGATCAAAATTTATGGTATAAATATCTAATGAGAGAACGTGTGCATATGGTCGTAATTTTCTATCGGTCAGTTATCAATCTTGAGTAGAGCTCTCTCATTTCTTTAATTCTCTTTATCATTTTCCAATCTTTCTCTCTCTAGCCCTCAGTATGAAGGCATGTCAGTGTATATTATTATCACTGGCGTATGTATGGTATTATATATATATATATATATATATATATATATATATACATACATTACATATGTTTACCTATATACGTTATATATATACATTATATAAATATTTATATTATATTATATATATTTATATATATACGTAATATATATTTATATATACATGTTTATATTTATAAGTTATATATATATATATAGATTACGTATATACGTTATCTCTCTCTCTCTCTCTCTCTCTCTCTCTCTCTCTCTACATATATATGTATATATATATATATATATATATATATATATATATATATATATATATGGTGTATTCCTTCATCGAAGACGATGAATGAGGGTTCAGTATGCAATATTCAGCAGCTCCTAAGCTATATATATATATATATATATATATATATATATATATAAAAATTGTATATATATATATATATGTGTGTGTGTGTGTGTGTGTGTGTGTGTGTGTGCGTGTTTTTGTGTGTGTGAGGGGGTGCGTGTGTGTTCGGTTTTGTATACCTGTAATGTGATGTTGGTGTTCATGTCAATTTTGTAATTTGTGTAATTGCATTCCCGGCGGTGTATATAAATAAAGGAAAATAAAAATAAATATGATTTGTTTACACACCCGGATATATATATATATATATATATATATATATATATATATATATATATATATATATATATATATATATATATATAAAGATCAAACATTTCTTAATAATATGATGCATGCACCCTATTGAGTGCCTAGCACGTTTCAATCAAACGGCTAATATTGTTCACGCATTACTTTAATTGTTTTTCAGCAAAATGTATTTTTATTTACAAAGATCATCTTTGGAGTTAAACGAAGTAGACACATCTGGCAAAGATCAATATTGTAAACGAATAACAACTCTTTTTCTACCACCACTGTCAACAGTTTTAATTTCTCTCTATCTAACTAAAACTAAACAAAACTTCGTTAAGCAAAAGTTATTAGTAGGGCCGTGACAACACATATTCATTTCATAGTTTGGACCCTCTAGTATATATCCGACACAGTTAGACACAAATAATAAACTACCTATACATAAAAACATGAAGTATCAATCAATATATACCTGAGAATAAAACAAGGACGAGAATATTCTGTTGCCATAGCGCTAGTTATTAGGTTGGTTCTAAAATAATGTCATTTTGGAGATATATATATATATATATGTATATATATATATATATATATATGTATATATATATATATATATATATGACGGCATTAACTTGACTATACTTAACACGATATAAGCCTACAGTGACGAGCTTAAAATAGCAGTTTAATGATATGCCAATACTATTGCAACATGACTGATACTTGTAACGATTTGGAATGCTAAACACGGTGGGAATGTGTCCTTATATACTTGCCTCCCGAGGAGTGCCGATTTTGAAACAAGTTTGGTTTTTAATTTGGTAGACATCCACCTCGCACAAAAGAGGACTACAATAATTTGCCTCTGTCTAGAATGGTTTCATTTCACTGATCCACTGCTAAATAAATAATGTAGTTGTTGTTGGCATCCGTCAGTCTAGAAGACTACGCGATGGCGCATGTAGAGGTAGTTGAATACCGTCGTCCGTGACTGAATAAGCCTATCTTCGGTCTACATTTCGGTTGAAAATCGGCGCATCGTATTGAGGTCTATTGAATTTTGTAAACTGGCCTTCCTGAATAGTCTTTTGGTATCCGCTTGTTCTGTGATGGGCCTTTCGTTAGTGGTTAGGCCTCTGATTACCGTTTGTCTCCAGATGTTCCGGATTTTAGTTTTGGGCTTCCAGCTCCATAAAGTAGTATCCGAACAGATACGGAACTTCGATACTTTAGATCAATTCAATTCGAAAGACATTCGAATTAATACCACACAAAAATAAATGCTATTAATACCACACAAAAATACATACTATTAATACCACACAAAAATAAATGCTATTAATACCACACAAAAATAAATACTATTAATACCACACAAAAATAAATGCTATTAATACCACACAAAAATAAATGCTATTAATACCACACAAAAATAAATGCTATTAATACCACTGTTTTTCTATTATAATACTTCTACTATTGCTACTTATAATATTATTAATTCACTAATACTACTGCAACTACTCATGGCACTACTGATGTTTTAAATTAATTGTACATATTGCTCTTAAGTGTATATGTTTATCTCCCCTTCAGAAGTTAAGGCACAACATCAGGTGATTTGAAAAGCTAGAGGTCTAACCTAAATGCACATTAGCTTATAAAAATGGCTGTCCAAACGTAACGGCATTCATCAGAAGTAGCGATTAGCAATAAACTAATCCTACACGAAAAGAGAAGGCGATATGTGAAAGGATGGATCTATATGGATTGAACAGAAGTAGAATGCAGTCCGAATCCAGCGGAGCCACTGTCGAACTAACTGTCAATAACGTTTCACTGAGTGGTCCAAACAACAGCAAACATTTATCTGTGCCTAAATCAAACAACAGCAAACATTTATCTGTGCCGAAATCAAAACGTAGATTCCATGAACAAAACTTCTTTCTTAGAACTGCACGACTGTGGAACTCTGTTCCGTCTGCCTGCTTCCCACCGGAATACAATTTGGATGTCTTCAAGTCCAACGTTAACAAATTCCTAATGAACCGCCCCCTTAAGTAAACTATTCATTAAATCTCCACACTAACGTAATGTACTTGCAATAACCCTTATCCCTGAGTGGCTTCCGGGCCTTGATAAATGGTGATAACAGTGTAAAAGAAACAAGCAAAAAAAACAGGTTTTTTCCAGATTTTATGAAATTCATATGTATGCATATAAGCTCCAAATTATTAAGTAGAAGAGAAGCTTCAAGGACACCTTAAATGTCGAGTGAGCACATATTTATTGTACTAATTATTTTAATTAGATCAGTCTACAGAATGACCTAACTTGAGTACATTAGAAATTGTGTGTCCGTTAATATAATTACAATTTAAATTAGATAGTGAGACGAAAACTTGTAAATGCAATTAAGTCTTTACGTTAAAAAACATGAATTAAAAGTGTCGACCCGTTTTCATTCGATAATGCACGTCAATAAGATAAGGTGAAATGTAGAACAGCACTTTCTTTGTGTGTATTTCAAGGTTGTCTATCAAATGCTTTGGCTTACACAGCATTTACTAGATTATATTTCATACACTAATTACTACACAAACAGAAGATTTAAAATAGATCTTTATACTCGTTTACAAAGTCACCATTAACAAATCGTTTGAATTGAAAAGTTCTATTGCTGTCATTAGTTTCCGCGATATGTTTTGTTGCCAGATTTTTTTCTAGAAAGACATAAGGTACTGAAAAGAAGGACCACAAGAAGTTTGCGAACATCCTAAGTGAAAACGTGACTTTTGTTGCGCAAATTGGATTCGGATTTGAGGCACCTCAGTCGTCAGCTTTTGTTGTAAATCACTTGCTTACCATCACTTCCGGCTCATGAGAGTAAAATCTGATTTGCATTTAATCTTAAACTCTTCATTTGTTTAGATACAAACACGTTTAACTACTGTGAAAAGAATTTCGCGAATTGCAATATTTCGTGTTGAGCACAAGCTTTCAGACGGTGTACTTACACGTACCAACTCCTCAAGTCGACGCTGCAGGCATCAAGTTCACTGATCTCTTAATAATTGGCCGTTATTTAAGCTGAACTGGTTCGGAGGATCGCGATTTTAGCGTACAGCACCATTAATGGGAATTAAAATCTTTTTTTTTGGGGGGGGGGTTCTCCGCGTGACCTTAAAACATATGTATTATTCGCACTTTAGGGAAAATGTAGAATTCGTTGAACGCGTTTCCCGTCTACAAAAAAATTACCACAAACGCTATTGGCGATGCCTATTATGTCCAAGCTGTATGTCTTATCGGAGAAACTTTTACAAGGTATATAAATATACACATCTTCCAAATGTCATTTACATGGATTGCTTCACTTTGTGCTGTTTTCTCTTTTTTTTTTCTTGTTCGATTTGAAGACATACACAATTAATACTTTCTTTAATGAGTGTATTTGTACGCAGCAGTAAAAAAATGACATTGCTTGACATAATCGTGTTCATTTAAAATTATGACGACAAAGGGGTGATAACGTCATCAAATTAGTTTAGTGCAACATATTGCTCTCGACCTCACAATGGTATCTTGTTGTATCTCTCTCCGAATGTCTAAGCCGCTTATTTCATGTATGGGAAACGTGAAGAACGAAAAATTATCTAAATACCAAGGAGTACTTTACTACATACGTTAAGAGCATAACTCTCGCCCAAGAGTAATAGTTGCTTTTTATCCTGAAGTAATTGATAAATGCATCTATATGTCTGAACGTTTTGCAGAGAGATGTTGCCGCTCTTTCAAATACAGCGCCTGATAATCACAAAGTGTCATCCATCTTGTAGTGATCAGGTTAAACGTATCTTACCTATGGTAAAACAAGAACAATTGGTGGATTACCATGGTTCTATATGATACATATCGACTGTTACCAGATGTCTTTCGGGATGCTGACGCCTGATATGTTACTTGTTTTAAGAAAAGCTGTTTGTTCCTCAACTCACAGAAGTTTCAAACGTTGGTTCTTTCTAAAACATCCGATATGTGTCTTAGATCTCATATGTGTTAAAAAGAACCAATATATAAGAAATGTCCTCCGTAACGTGATTATAAACAACAGGCTATGTATTTTGGCATTGCATAAAAGATAACAGGTTTTATTTGGTTGAGAATAGAAAAAACGCAAATGATGTTTCTAAAACAAGTTTGTATTTATCCGATAAAAACAAGTTTAAAGTTGAAAGTGGAAAGTTTAACGTGTAAAGCTAAAAACACGCAAAATAAATGATAAATTCCGAAAAATAAGAACGAATCACTAAAAACCAAAACGTTTTAGACGTTTGTTTAAAAGCATTTTATCGATGGAGTTTGGAATAAAGCGAAAAACAACAACAACAATAACAACCACGATAATAATAATAATAATAATAATAATAATAATAATAATAATAATAATAATAATAATAATAATAATAATAATAAATGGGATTTATTCCTCCTTGTGGAATGAACTGTGCATAATATTATTTCATATTTTAGAAATGTGGTTTTATAAATATAATCTACTTATCTCCACTCGCTGGAGACTGGGCCTTCACAAACACGAACTTCGGCATACGCATAGGTGACACACACACACACATACACACACACACACAACGACACAAAAGTGCATATAATGACACACACATGTAAAAAGAAACACATACATTCTTAGTTTCTGCAAGTTACATACTCACTCTAACTTACTCAAAAACACATACGCATACATACATAGACATATACATACATACACTTATATACATACATACACACATCCATACATATATATTTATATGTATATATATATATATATATATGTATATATATGTAAATACCTATATATGTATAGGTATATATATATATATATATATATATATATATATATATATATATATATATATATATATATATATATAATCGTCAGGCCTAGGAAAATGTTTCATGACAATAAGTCTGAAGCAATGCGTCGTAGAAATGTATACTTAAAATTGTATTACGTTTGACAAACGGTTCGGAGAGATTTTCGTAAATATATAATGAATGATGGATACAGTATCGGCGTAATGATGCATTCATTATTGCGGCGCCTCAATTAGAGTAATATTATATGACAAAGGTGACTAAAAATGCATATTTAATCTGAAAAGGAAACACTTGATAAGTGGATAGTCCTTAATCCGCGAAGTTTCGAAGAAATACTTTCCTTCTCATCAGAGGGTAGGAATTAGCAAAATGCAGGATCGGATTTTGCATGCAAAAGTATTTTATGAAACAACAAGTAAATCAAATATCTTACCTGATAACAAAAAAGTGAAGCAGAGGGAATATAGTGAAGAAAAAGGTGATTACACGTGAATGGATAGTCTGGTGGAATATCTATAATCCAGTGACGGTAAAATCCAAATATATAACTTCAAGAAAGTTAATTGAATTTCCATTTGCACAAGTAAAATCCAAGGAAATCATATATATATATATACATATATATATATATATATATATATATATATATATATATATATTATATATATATATATAATATGACGGTCACTCTTACAATAAAAACATTGTCACAATCATTTGTCACCGATTATCAGAATGCTTATTGGGGAGAGCTACCGGCTATCAATAAAATGGTTATAGGAGCATTTCCGAGGTTGTCTAGTGTATGTTCTATCTATGTGTTACAATATGATTTTTATATGTCAAAAATCGTGAATCGTATATCCTTATAGAAAGGTATAACAATAGGTTTTATAAAATAAAGAACATTTAATTAACTCTGAGATTTTGACATTAAATTTTATTTTTCAAATCAAAATATTTTTTTTTATTCTTTTTTTTTTTCGCAATATTTGACCAGCACAACCTGAAAAGACATAAACTGGTTGTCTTTTTTCTTCCAACAAGTTCACTTTGACATCAGACAGTAAAAAAAAAACATGATTTTATTAAAAAGATATAATTCGAAAGTTCAGGTTGAATTTTTTTTTTTTTTTAACGAAGACTCTGTGCTTTCTTTTTTGCACTTAATCTCTATTTCCTTTCTCTCCCTATATATTGAAAACAAATTTCATGTAAATATTTTCAGTATTTATTTCAACAGTGCTCGATGCGTAAGTAAATCTAGGTAGAACGTCTGTAAAATATATATGGCAATTAAGCTACGCAGACTTTTCCGCGTTTTTTCTTCTAGACGATTTGTCAGAATATTGAATCCTCACGAGGATAAAAAATGACATTATATGACGAATCGGTCATATTCGGTATCGTTAACCCTACGAGTTGAGTTTCCAGTGTTCCGATGAATGTGTCAATAGATAGTTATGCAGAAAATATTATGTTCAATGCAATACCCACTCACATACACACCCATATATATATATATATATATATATATATATATATACACCCACCCATATATATATATATATATATATATATATATATATATATATATTAGACTAGTAATACATAAGCCCTGCAATATACATATACATAATATGCCTTTATTATACAACTATCAACTTAAATAGATGCACAATTTATTTCTATACGTCGTTTTTTTATTTTTATAAAGGCATTATAGTGCATCGGATTTAGATTACAAAACACATAAAAATCGTAAAAGAAAAGCTTTTGATGTTCGTTTTATCTAATCTTTTTAGTCTGTCAATATTTATGTCTTGTTTTCTTTTCATGTTTGCTCTGTGTAAATGTTTATCTATGTTTAGATTTTAAACCAGGTCCATATATATATATATATATATATATATATATATATATATATATATATATATATATACATATATATATATATGTTAATCATGAATATATATAAGTATATATATACATATATATGCATATATATACATACATATATACACATACATATATATACATATATATATATACACATATCTATATACATACGAGAGGTGTGCAATAAGTAATGCCCCTGGCCCACTTCCCATAGCAGTAAAGCAACGAAACTTGGCACAGTTATTAGTCTATCTCTACATAGGAACCACCCAGAGTTATGCATTTCTCCCATCGTTTGATGCAGCTCTGGAGACTGTTTTTGTAGAACACCCCAAGTAGGTCCTCCAACCAAGACGTGACTTCAGATATCAAGGCTGCATCATCTGGAAAACGCTTTCCTTTCAAATACAATTCACTGGCTGGGAGAAGATGAAAGTCTGAGGGTGAAAGGTCAGGAGAGTAGTGAGCATGGGGAAGGATTTCATAACCACACGCCCGTGCTTCTGATCTGGCGACATGCGAGTTGTGGATCGGAGCCTTGTTCTGCAGGGGGAGGGTACCTTTACTGATATTGCCCCGCCTTTTTATTTTAATAGCTTCTCTTCATTGCCTCAAAGTGAAGCATAATAGACTCCTGTAATTGTGGTAGCCTTTGTCGGAAAATCTGTCATCACTATTCCGTCCTGGTCACAGAAGACTGTGAGCATGATATTGCCAGCGGAGAGATGCACCCTTGCCTTCTTTGGAGGTGGTGAGTCCAAGTGCTTCC
This sequence comes from Euprymna scolopes, assembly GCF_053919585.1. Classification (NCBI taxonomy): domain Eukaryota; kingdom Metazoa; phylum Mollusca; class Cephalopoda; order Sepiida; family Sepiolidae; genus Euprymna; species Euprymna scolopes. The sequence goes on from NC_136485.1 coordinate 143,441,085, forward strand.
ACTGCATTGACTGGACTTTGGTCTTTGGATCATAGTGATCGACCCAGGTTTCATCCTGTGTAATCAGTCTTTTGAAAATCTTTTACTCATCTTCTTGGTATATTTCCAAATTCATCCTCGAGTACTCGACGCGTTCTCGCTTCTAGAATAGTGTGAGCAACCTGGAAATCCATCTGGCAGACACTTATGCATATGCAAATGATCATGAATTATAGTTTCCACAGACCCTGTACTAATTTTTACATCTTGTGCTATTTGGCGAATAGTAATGCACCGGTCTTCCAAAGTGGCAGCCTCAACTTAACACCCAGATGCCTCATCAATGGCAGAAGGGGGGGGGCAATGTTTTACAAGGTCATACGATGGGGCATTATCACCATAAGTGTTTTCATTTCATCAAATGTCTCCTGTGGTGTGCGTCCTTTAAAATACAAAAACCGGATCACTGCTCGACATTCAACAGGCTCCATTTCACACCTGACTCAGTTCAAACACCTGTAAAACATTACTGTAATTTGCCAAATTTCAGCTTGATCAGGCAACTGATAGTTGGTCAGGGGCATTACTTATTGCACGCCCCTCGTATATATACATATACACATACATATATATATATATATATATATATATATATATATATATATAGAGAGAGAGAGAGAGAGAGGGGGGGGCTCCTTCTGTCTTTAACAGACTACGGATACTCACGAAGGAGTGCCTGCGTGTGAAATTATTGTTGCAGGAGGTGCGCAATCTCCAAAAATATTTCTCCTGAGTCGACATTGTTAAATACTAATGCCACGTAAAGTACGTGTATAGGACGATTGAAAACAAATGCCGAGATAAGTGGAGAGCACATACAGCGCCTATAACTCCCAAATTCTCACCCATGTGGCACTAACCAAGCTTAACGTTTCATAAGACCGATGGTCTGACGAGAACCGGTGTCAACGCGATTATGCTGCATAAATATACATATATATATATATATATATATATATATATATATATATATATATATTCATATATAATATATATATATAATATAATATATATATATATTGATAGATAGATAGATAAATAGATAGATAGATAAACAACAAAAACTCTATATTTTAAATTTAAAGGTCTTGTCAATCTTACCGTTTATTTCTTTCAACAATATTACAATGTTGAATTATTGACATCACTTTTTTTCCTAGCACAGAATTATTTCTGTAATTATCAAGTAAATCTGTACTTAACAACTTAACTATCGCCGAAAATTTCAATAAACTAAATAATCGATTTCGTATAAAATAAACCTCAATGGGTTAGACTGTTACAAATATTAGCTAAGAAAATAAATATAAACTAATTACGTATAATAAATTAATGAAAAAATCAATAACTTATTTTTATTTTAATTATAACAATATAACCGCAATATATTTATACTGAGATTCGGCGTTGGTGACTCTACATTTGAGTTAAAAGATGGCGTAACTAAAACAAAGCGCAATTGCAACTTCTTTTCCGATTTTAGGATTTTTTAATTATGCCCATGTTTCTTTATTTTCTTTTAAAGTTGGTGAGTTCCTATTCTTCTGACGAGTAAGGGCGGAATAAAGTTAAAAAAAATGGCACAATAATTATAGGAATGATTCTGCGCTACGAAACAGGTGTTGTCAAGAATTGAACATTTTAACATGCTGAAAGAAATAAATGGTAAGAAAGACAACATATTTACATTTGGGATGTATACTTTTTCTCAGTTATTTGTATATGCTCTGTAGTTACATTGAGTTTCATCATCTAAAGTACTGCTATAAATAAAAAGTTAAGTATAATTAAATAAGTATATTTTCTCAAACACACACACACACACACACATATATAAAAATATGTATGTTATATATATATATATATATATAACATAAAAAGTTAAGTATAATTGAATAAGTATATTTTTCTCAAACACACACACATACACACATATATATATATATATATATATATATATATAAATATGTTTATATATATATATATTAGTGCAAATTATCTTAGACAAATAAATAAAAAGTTAAGTATAATTGAATAAGAATATTTTTCTCCAAAACACACACACACATACACACACACACACACACACACACACACATATATATATATATATATATATATATATATATATATATATATATATATATATATATGTTAGTGCAAATTAACGTTCAGCAAATAGTATACAAGCAACCGGCTTTTGTATATCACTGACGTGTGTGTTTTTATGAATTTAAATATATGATATATACATAATATTGACTACTTAAAGCACTAATTAATAAAGCAATTAATGATTTTTTTTTTCTTAATAATAATATGGCTAATATGTACGGTTTGAAATTTGAAGTGTGTGGGTTATTTAACATAGACACCATTTAGTCCGGTTTAGCAAACGTTCAAGTAAAATGGGTTTTATTTAACTAATGACTGCTGCCGCACGGTCTTGTGTTATCACTGAAGTAAAACCACGCTTCGTTTAGTCGGTAGAAAATGTATATATTTTTGTATACCAGATGCCAAATGAAATAAGGCTTTCTTTTTATCTCGAAATTGTTTTCACTTGCCACGTGACACAAGCGATACCGGTTCAGGAGAGATGTGCTTGGACATTGCCTAACCCGTGCTTCACAATAGACTACCTACGCATGCCCTCTTACAGGAGGCAGCCATTACCTGTTAAGACTGATATGAAACTCGTAATTGTCGCTCACACGAAAGAAAACACTACCCTGACCCAATCACATCATATCTTTCACGTTCACTTGAAAAGGCCCAGTGGATAATGATAGTGATTGGCGACCTGAGGGTTCAGGTTCGATTCATACTCTGCTTTCTACTTTGGATATTAGCAAATTTCACTTGTTCTGCCATACAACTACCATATTTTAGAAGGGATTGATGAAACCAATTACAAAATAAAATTTAAAAAAACACGTGGAAACAATGATTCATACATGAGTTGGCTTATTTACATTTATTTACTTATTTATGAAAGGTATTAACTAGTGATGGGACGATTCCAATATTTTTCCCGATTCCGATACAATTACTGATTCCGTATTAAATTCCTTATTCAGATACAATTGCCGATTTTAAATCTCTTAATATTTAACGGTATAGCTGTATTTTTCTCCAATTACCCGTAGAAACACACATTTTAAATGTGCAGATATTTTCCTTAACGTGAAAATATATTTGTGGGGAAGATCTATCGATTTTAGCTTCACTAATGGTTTAAAATGAATAAATATTTATTATTTTACCATTATTATTCCTAATGAAAGATTTTGCTTTGAACAAAATCAAATAAAAAAAAAAGACAATTAAAAGATCGTTTTTGCATTTCCCGATTTCGATTCCGATTACTCGTCCCAAAACTAGTATTAACCCATTATCCCTTCAATTGTTAGCAAACAAAGGTTTCATTCTGACTATAAACATATAATCTTCCACAATGGACATCATGTTTCTGCATTAAATACCCGAGAATATGTAGACATATTTTGAGACGACTGAACAAAATGTTTTTTTTTTATTCCAACGTATTCCCTCTTAGAGATAGAAACACTTCCTGATTAGCCTATACTTTTATATGCGTACACATAAGTAAGCGCTCTTGGAACCTACTTATATAGAATATACAAGTTTGAAAAATCACGAGTCAGCAGCAATAAGGCACTCAATATAGTGGCTTTCAGGTTCGCAGAGAAGTTATGCTTTTTTATTGTCAGTTGCGTCTCCATAGACGCTGTGATCCACGATCATAATGTCTTTGTTTATCGAAGCGACCACTCTGAAAACGCAATCAGCCGATCATCGGTTCATTAATCGCACATGATTGATTATAGCAAGCCTAATGGCATTCCATGCCAAAGTTCTAACCTTCCGCCACCGCAGCGGTCGCGATGTGTTATCTCTAAAATCGGTCAAGTTTCAAGAAACATCATCTGTAAGGTAGGCTGCTTTAGCAATAATGTCCGGCCATATTTTTGGTTGACTAAATACCCGAAGGTCACGCTTTCATTACGATAGCTTTGCAGCTAGGAATAAGGAAATAGCAAATCGATAGAGAAATCAAGTTAATCGAAATCATTGTAATGGCTATTCTTACAAAAGATATTCCACTAATCCATTAGTTCATACGTTATATAGTATAGTATAGTAGTTATATGCCTAGGGATCACTCAGTTTAGATAGTATGTATCTCTCTATATATCTCTCCATTAATCTCTGTGTTTCCCTCCCTCTCTCTCTCTCTCTGCACCCCCCTCACCCACACATACACACACACATAGACATACGTTTTTTTTCAGGTTATGATATGGAATAGGATGGTTTTCCGGTCCCTGGTTACGGTGTTTGCCCCGTCGTCCGGTGTTATTTATATTAATAAGGTTATTTGATTATGTACTGTATTTTGTTACAGATTTTAATATGTACTGTATAAAACAGCGATTTCACCTTACGATCCCAAACCCGTAACGGATTATTTCTGTGTCCCGAGGTTCTACTTTATATATATATATATATATATATATATATATATATATATATATATATATATATATATATATGGCTTATTTTATCATCTACACTCTCACTCAGTTAACCGTGAACTGGTCCTGTAATGTGTAGGGAAGTGTTGAACTGAGATTTTTGCATAAATATATTTTTTTGCCAAAATTGCGTTTGGTGATTTGTTTTATGTTACCTATAATCGATAAAGCAACGTTCGAATTGCGTTAATCTTAATTAATTATGCAAGTTTATATAAACATTATATATATATATATATATATATAGGGAAAGGGAGAGGTGTTGGTTACCAAAACAAACTCACGACAATCATAAAGATTCATGCATGTGCGTGTGTAATTTTTGGAGAGGGAGAAGAGAGAGATACGATGCGCATCGTAAAGACATATATAACGTAATGAATCGGTAGGCATCCTAGACGGGTTTAACCGGGTTTTATAGAAGTATGGAATTTCCAAAACGTCCCTAGGCACAGGCATATCTCCATGAGAGGAGATGAGGAGGTTAGGTCCATGCATCTCCCGCAGAAAGGCGTCGACGCCTATTTACGTACATCCCCTAATATTCCCAAATGTTCAGCGATCTGGTACCAACCAGGCTCAACGTTGTTTAACATAGGTGATTTAACGAGGACCGGTATACTAACGTTATGTATCCTTACGTAATGGATTCTCCCATCGATTTAGACGCTTGAGCTTCCGCCACAAAAACGAAGTTGCTCAGAAATACATATAGAGGATTTGTTTCTAGTAGTGAGGGATTTGCGTAGAAGCAACCGCACTTTCTCGTATTAACTTTGTCAGTGCAGATGACTGCCACATGACATCGTATACAGTAAACCGCATGTTTTTACATCAGATATCACTTCTCTGAGATGCATGTCTTAAGGAATATTGGGGATGCATCTCTATCAATAAATAAATGCGCCCCCAGATACAAATCTGCAATTTTTACGACGCGGCGCGGTAGTAACTGCGCCTAGTCTTCCCAAATGACCATCGATCTGGTACTGGCCAGTTTCAATGTTGCTTAACTTCGGTGATCTGACGGGAACTAATATGTCAACGTGATTGTACCATGCAATATATATATATATATATATATATATATATATATATATATAATTATTCATAATAATGAAATACAATAAATATATTTTACTATATATTTTACTATACTGTAATCTTTGTCTTGCGTACAATAGAATTTCTATATTTGAATTTAACTTTTTCAAATCATAAATTTTAAATTCCCAAATTATGATATATATATATATATATATATATATATATATATATAATACTTAATTAATAATTAATTAATTAAGCCGTGATGTTTAATCTCCTATTAAGAAATAACGCAATTATTATAAGCCAATATACTATTTTAATAGCTTCATTAAAAATGTTATTAGACACAAACTTTTCGTTTTCTGTATATATGAAGATAATCGTGGATTCATGTCGCTATTAAGTACCACTAGTATGGCTTTATTTAAGTTAAAACTTTGTAACATTCTTATCAATATTTATGTCTAAAAACAAAAAGTATTCAAACGAATTATTGAAATAAAACTGCTATATTGACCCTACTGGCTTTGATTTGGGCTTGAATTTATTCATTTTATTCTAGACAGTATTAGTATGCAAGTGCTTACCACAATACTGTTGAGAATTCTTCTAGATTAGCGCTTTTAGAATCTATATACGCCCACAACACCAATAATTAACATTGAACCTCTTATAGATTATTGGGTTGAGAATAAAATAAGAATTTAATGAAAATATCGATTAATCAATTATTTGAAAAGTCGATAGGTGAAACAGATTTTTCGCTTATACTTAATGGTATCAATTTTAACGGAAACATCAAACAGTTGTGTTATAATTCTTATTAAATAGTTAGAACATTTAAGCCCAGATGGAGAGTATTGGATTATAAATGCTTGTCTTTATATATTGTATAATGTTTATTTTTTTGTTAATATTTTTCAGTCAATAATATGTTTCTTAGTATAGGAGCTTTTTTTTATCTTATTATAATAGAATATTTTTTGTTGCCGCATTTATATGTACATGTAAAATTGATAAGTTTAATTTTAATAAATACCAGGTTATTAAACAAATCGTATTGTTCCTTATTGTTGTTTACAAAATTCTTGATATCTCCTTAGTAGAAATAACCAAGTTATCAATTCTACATCACTATTCAACGAAACCTTCTCATTTACGTATAAAACAGTTCAAAATGGATGGGAATCCGTATGTCTCAAAATCAGAGGAATACGGTGGTTGTTGCAATATTTTTTATTATCATCTATTAAATAGTAACAAGAGATCTTTTCTAGCGATACAGCTTATATGAAAGCAAAAATGTGCATACTTTTTATTTTGTATAAACTGTATCACCTGAAGATGTCTCTAGGTATTGATAACTACCTGAGCGAAACATGCTCATGATTCTGTAGTAATATATTACTGCCTATGTAAAAACAAATGAGGGGTATATATGTATTAACGTCATTAAAATTTATTGGTTTATTAACCTCTGGAAACCCTAATCTCAGATTATATATATATATATATATATATATATATATATATATATATATATATATATATACATATATACATATATATATATATATATATATATATATAAGATTCACAAATGAATTTAAAAAAAACCTTAGTCCAATCTCATTATATTTTATTTCGACTCAGTTTCCTCCCTCTTCGGATAAGAGGAACTAGTCAAGTCTGCAGCTGACTTACATTTAGCTGAAGACCTGACTAATTTCGACTTAACAGGACCAATACCGGACTTAAATAAATATTAATTACGTTGGACTAATTTTGCGTTGGATTTTTTTTTCTTTTAAATCTTATGTATGTTCGGCTTCGCATTGAGCTCTCAAACTTAGCATTTCCTACCTGATTTGTTTAGAACAGTTTATATATATATATATATATATATATATATATATATATATATATATATATATATATATACGTATATATATATACACTTTCTCTCTCTATATATACAGTATATATGTATATATATATATATCATTTCTATATATATATATATATATGTATATATATATATAGAGAGAGAGAGAGTAAGAGAGAGATAAAGAGAGAGATAGAGAGAGATAGAGAGAGAAAGAGAGACAGACAGACAGACTGATAGACAGATAATAGAGACAGACTCAGAAAGAGATATAGGATGAGTGATAAAATGTATATAAATTTGAATGTTTAATCACAAGTGTTTAAAATACTTGTTATAAAATGAAAGCATATGTTTCAATACATATTTACTAATACTTAGCTTATATCTCGTAGGCAGCAAATATAAGTAACTACCATCCTATTTATTGATGAAGAGTCTACATTCAAAAGATAACATTTCACTAAGCCATGCTTCTAATTGGTTATGACTGTATCTGCATTCGATCCTAATTGTAGTCTCTTATTACTATTTGGTTGAACGTTCAAATCTATTCATTGCAAAGATTCCCCGACGTCGATAAAAAAAAAAAGTGTGTTTATTTTAATTACACAGTTTTAGCTAAATAGAACGAATGCTGCCCGTTAGTCTCATAGGGTTGCAATTTCTTAAGTAATAGTTTAAAGAACGGGGAAGCAATCTACTGAGACATCAGCTTAGATTCAAAACGTCATTGACAAATGTACGGTCCGATTACAGTTGCGCTAAGCATGTGAATTCATGTGATTTTCAAGATTACACATTATATACAAACATAAATACTCACACATTCATACGCATATCTATCTATCCATCTATCTATCTATCTCTCTCTCTCTCTCTCTCTATATATATATATATATATCTTTTTATCTATCTATCTATATATATATATATATATATATATATATATATATATATATATATATATATATATCGAAAGAATCTGGTTTAACACACTTAGGGTGAATACAACTTCCGTAAAGATATATAAGTGTATACTGTACATACGCACGCGCAAACACACACACAGACACACACACACACACACACATATATATTATATATATATATATATATACACACACATACATATATATATTATATATATATACACACGCACACACACACACACATATATATATATATATATATATGTATATATATATATATATATATATATAAAGTGTCTCTATGCGGATTAAACAATGTTAAACTTGGTTGCCCAGAAAGGGAGAGTTTCTTGAGAATATTATTATCACAGTTTTATATAACCTTCAGGGTAGCTGTTAACATGGTTTGTTTATTTAAAGATGCCGATCTCCTCTTATATAGATCGCCTAGTATATTTTAATGGTCACCTATCAGTACAGAACAGTCTCAAGTTTGCTTAACTATGGTCATCTAACCAGAAGCGGTGTGTCAAAATTATCAAGCAATATATATATATATATATATATATTGACTCGTATAAACCAGCATGTTCCATCGAAAATCAGACAAGGGAGGATGAGGTCTGGTAGTCTCCCTCCTTCTGATACCTTGGACTCTGCCATTGGCCAGCATTTGGGTGTACAACCCGTGCTGTGCCGATAGATATAAAATAGAATGGTTCGAGGAGTTACATAGAGCGGAATCCAAAAACCATTTAAAGATTTTGGAGTCCGTCTCTATTGCGGTGCGGAAACCTTCTTTGTGCCGGCGGAAAGAAACATCTAACGCATTGTTTCTCTTTGGGGATCTTTGAATCTTTTCTCCCGTTGTTTTTCCCCCCTCGTTGTGCCAATGTTTTAATCGTGTTTTAAACGTTAATAAACTTTGTTTTAGTGTCCCCGTAATTTTTGGCACATTCAATAGTTCCCCATCAGAACTCTTAACTTTCGACATAGTATTATTATTTTTACGCTATCGCTTTTCTCCTGATGAGCTGATACCTGAAAGAGCTCTCGAGAGACTTCTGCCCATTATATATATATATATATATATATATATATATATATATATATATATATATATATATATATATATATTAATTGGTTGTATTCCAATGACAAAATGTAATAATTATTCCACAACTATTATTATTTTAAATTTCTTCGGCGAATCCTTCTTCTTTCTACCTCATCGACTTTGTTTCGTTCTATTGTTGATAACGAAATACATTGTCTTTAGTCCTCTTGCCTCCTCTTCACAGAATATCAAAGATAAGTAAACATGGATATATATATATATATGCATATATAATATGAAGATGTATATATCTATATATAATATATAACTATAATATAAATATATAAAAATATATAGCGCACGCGCGCGCGAGAGAGATGGGTATATAAAGAGAGTGTGTTAAATAAATGTGTAGACAGATAGAGAAACGGGCGCAGCTACTAATGAAAGCGAGATATCGTAAATACTTATATTTAAAAAGTACTATAAAACGTGTATTTAATAACACAATACATGCATAAACGAAAGTCGATTAATAATCGGTTATTTTATAATTAAAAACATATTGCTTAGCCGGGGAAACAGCAACTACTCCCTTAATAACTACAGAATAATATAGCTTAATTTTTAACAATACAAGTTTCCCCAGAATCACAGTCCATATGATAAATTGATATTCGCAGGATATCGTAGCAGCCTTGATTCGCGAAAGGCTGACTTGCACTATTATACGCCACTTTATCCTTATGCGATATTCTTTAACCACGTCGTTGGTTGTCTACAGTTACACGTATTCCCTTAAAGATTTGACTCGTGGGTTAATTATGGTCGACTTCAACGACCCCACTGTTTAATATCAATGGGTTTGTTCTATTTGTAATTTTTGCACTCGGACAAAATATTTTGGAGGTAGTTGTTGTTTTTATTTTCACTTCCGGTCGTGTGTTACATCATCTGTATTGGGTAGAAGTGAATTCCTAACCGATTTCTGTTTTTTTTTAACTTTCATATCTAAACTTTACTGATACCTCGCATAATTTATGTATAAACAAACATAAAATAAATACACGTTTTCCGATCAGTAATATTAACATTTTTTTGTTTGATAACCTTTTATCAGAAAAGTATAATCATTGTGAATATGTCTAATATTTCCTTAGATATTTAAATTAAAACTACCATTACATACTATTTACTTGAAAAGTAACACTGTTGTTGTTGATGTTGTGATTTTAAAAATCTTAACACATATTTCAAATTCTTTTTTTTTATAAACTTTTAAAGCTACTTTAATTTGATTTTGGCAAAGAATGAAATATTGAAAATGGCGGATGAATATCGTATAAATATTTAAAAAAAAACAAAGAGAAACACTTTAAAAATACGTGCATATATAACTGGGGCTTACATGAACATCATCAACTCAACTTGGTAACATTTGCATCAAAAGTAAATTGTCTGTAAAAGTACATCATCTGCCAATCTATTGAGCTATTATTTTGATGTTTAAAAACAAGTTCTAAAACATTAAGAGTTGCTTGAGTCGTACATTCCTTACAAATGTGTCAAATTGATTAAACACCCATATGTTTTCTGTGGAATAATATTTGTAAGTACATATAAAACAGATCAAACACGCACCACATTGTAAAGAGACATTTAAATTATAAAAGAATGCTTTTTAATATAATTCAAACATGTATATGACGTCACTGTATTTCACATTGTAAGAAGCATGCAATATATGCCTGATACATTATTTAATTACTATGACATGTTTCTTCGTTTTATTATTATTATTATTATTATTATTATTATTATTATTATTATTATTATTATTATTATTATTTTTTATTTTTGCAACTGTTGCTTTATTAAATGTATTTTGAATGTGTCAAAAACCTTGATTGATTTTACCAAAGCTGGATTAGACTATTTCCCATCAGCCTTACTTGTTTTGTTTTATTGATTAAACAGTTGTTATTGTTATTGCTGCTTGATTCCTTCAAAGGTGCGCGATGTCTGATCAACTGGGCTATACTGTGCAATCTTTTGCATACGATTGTTTTGTGAATAATGACAGAATCCATTAGACATACTTTAAGACATCCAACAGGAGGGGAATCAGCAATTGATTTTTATTTAAATTTTTTTTAATGCAAAAAGTGTATATATATATATATATATATATATATATATATATATATATATATATATGGATATATTATGTACATATATAAATCACCATATATATTTAAAGGTGAAAGACTGTGGGTGCATAATGCAAAAACCCCAGAACGAAAAAAAGAACATAAGAACAGCAAGATTAAAGCATAAAAACACTTTCTCTAAAAACTTACATTTTTTTCTACCGAAAATGTTAGAATCTTCCATTTATTTAATTTTTCTTGCTCCAGTGTTTAATTGTTCCAATCTGTCTCATATATATATATATATATATATATATATATATATATATATATATATATATATATATATATTTATTTATATTTATATATATATATATATATATATATATGAGAGGCGGGTGTAGTTTGCTTGAAGCATTGTACAGTAAGTAGTTAAATAGAATTGTAGAATGCGGTACAATGCAGAAGTAACGGAAAGACACAAGCTGAAGCAGGTGAGAAATTTTATTAAAACAACTTATAACTATTTAACTATAATTTCTCACCTGAAAAAAAAAATAAAGTTTTATAAGTTGCGTATATGAAATATGAATATGCACACATGTATTTATAAGTTGTTTTAATAAAAGTTCTCACCTGCTTCAGCTTGTGTCTTTCCGTTACTTCTGCATTGTACCGCCTTCTACTATTATATTTAAATAAAATATATATATGTATATATATATGTCCGTATATATATATCCATACATATATATGTCCATATATATATACCCATATATATATATATATATATATATATATATATATATATATATATATATATATATATATATATATAGGGAGAGAGAGATTTTGAGAGAGAGAGAGAGAGAGAGAGATGGTGCTAAGAGCGAATATGAAAAAGAGATTTCTGGTATTATATCTATCATGTAAAAAAGTTATCATTTCCCAATTTTTGTTTTTCTTTTGGTGTTTTACTTATAACTAAAGGCTGTGACAACAGCATATTCTTTTCATTGTCTTGACTCTTGAGCATATATGCGTTAAGATCATATATGTTTTTATATAAACGCATGTGGTTCTCGGTTAATTAAGTGTGTCTAACTGTGTCGGATATACACCCGAGAGTCAAAAGAATGAAAAGAATATTCTGTTGTCACGGCCTACTTATAACAAATCATTGTTCCAGAACATTCGAGATGTTATAAATACATTTTGTAGATAAATCTGGAAACAGCCATGAAAACATCAATTTAATTTCCAGGAAATAAAGGATATATCGTTGGAATCTTATTTTCGCTT
>NC_136485.1:143461558-143464058 GCF_053919585.1 Euprymna scolopes
CCAGCTGGGGATCAGAGCGTTGATGATGTAAGGATAGGAATTTGGTTTTAGATGCATTAAAGGTAACTAGCCACATCTTCCCCCACTGAACCACGCGCTCGAGATCAGAGGAGAGAGAATCCGAGAGAACTTCGTCATTTACAGCCTTTGATGTGTTGCCGTAGATGGTCGTGTCATCAGCATAGATGTAAACGAATGATTTAAGTATGTGTTTAGGGAGGTCATTGATGTAGATCAGGAAGAGAGTTGGGCCGAGGATTGACCCCTGAGGGACTCCAGCATTTATATTGCAGGCCTCCGATTTTTGTCCATCTACCACTACTCTTATGAGCCTATCGGAGAGAAATGATTTAATGATTGAGAAAACATTTCCAGTTATACCGTAGCTGGAAATCTTGTGAAGTAGACCCTTATGCCATACTTTGTCAAAGGCCTTTGATATGTCAAGAGCAATTGCCCTAGAAAGGAAGCCTTTGTCAAGAGATTCACTAATCCTGTATATATACGTGTACATATATATATGTAGATGTATATCAATGTATATGTGTATATATATACACATATACATTGATATACATCTACATATATATATGTACACGTATATATACATACATTAATATATACATATATACACGTATATATGTACATGTATTAATTATACATACATAAATATACATATTTATACATATATATACATATACGTATATATATGCATACATACACACATACACACACACGCACACACGCGCGCACACACACACACACACACACACATATATATATATATATATATATATATATATATATATATATATATATATATATATATATATATATGAAAATAGACATATACATATGCGCAGTTAGAAGGGGGTTGAAATACGGAATATGATTTGTAGCTTGATTACTGTATATTTTTATAACTAAACACGCTTTCTACTTGAGCACGCGTAACTCGTAGTTGTTTATAAAAAACATCTTTACTTCATTACAATTTTTCTTTGAATGAATATGCATTTTAAATCGGCTATTGTCTTTATACGTTATGTGAGACTCATTTTGAAAAAATTTTGTACATATTTTCCTTCATGTAAAACTGAGAAATTATTCAGAGCTCTTCATTTACGGCTGTGTTATATTAGTGTTTCCACACTTCTGCCGTTGCTATGGATATCCTTAACCAGTCTTCGTCCCTACATCAACCATCCCTTAAAACTCAACAATTCACATTCATTTTTGTATATTGAAATTTAATTACCCTACATTCTAACTCCATTAGCTCCTTTAAATATTTCAAAATTCTGCTGCATTATATGAGGAAAATTGAATATTATCGCCCATGGGAATGTGAATGCAGCTATTGCAGCTCTTTTGAGTGTCACCGTGATTCTTCATAACAGGCATGTGTCTATCTCTATGTTAATAGGAGTTGATTAAGTAGTCGCTATTTGTTTATTAAACATATACCTAAATGTAAACGTATTTGTAAAAAATTAGAATAGAAGACTAAAATATTAGATTGTTGAATAATATGCGAATTTTTAATGTAAAAATTAAATAAAAAAAGAAATCAATATATAACAAATAAATATATCCGTAGGCAATGTAATAAAGGGGGAATTTCTACTTTAACTGCGTAAATTATTTGACGGACAAAGAAAGTAAAAAAAATTTTGTTAAATATTTGCGCAAATGTAGTCAAATACAAGCAGAATTAAAAGTAATGAAAATGATAATCTGTGTGGACGTAATTCAGGCTTAGAGTATAAAAATGTTTTATATTAGAAAAATAGTTTTTATGATTTCGAAAGCGAAAAATTATTTTTTTTTTGTTTTTTACCTACTCACCCTTATGTAGGTTTTGTGCCACTTTGACGTAGGTGGTCAATACAACTCTCTTTTATTAAGAGAATCGGTGGAGGTTTATGGAGTCCCCCTTTTAATCTTTACAATTCCATCAAAATAATTGGGTTCAGCATACGATAACACGACATCAATGGAATCTTTTTAATAATTACACTGCTATCGGGGTTATATGTATCCGATTAACAGGTACTAATTAAGGTTTATAAGCGTGAAATCTGCCTGTAAACATTGTATACCCTTTTTAACTTTATCTTTTTGTATTAGTTTTTTATACAAACCAAAATTCAACCGTAATCTTCGCTTTTATTTATTCATCATTAATTAATTGAATAAAAGAGGTTATATATTCGATATTGTTGTTAATTACTTTAATTGTTTAAATAAGTGATTTTTATATATAAATCGCTATGATGAAACTAATGGAAATAGTATTCAGACAAAATAGAGAAATAAAAAAAATCAACGTTTCGTCTTTATTTCATCCAGAGGAAGTCTCGAAATAAAGACGAAACGTTAATGAACCCATAATAGGGTTTGTTCCTTTTTATAAATCGTTATACAACAAAATAAATGACAACAATGTAAATTTGATATAACGTTTGGTACCATAAAGTATTATTTTTTTTCAAACCAT
>NC_136485.1:143466558-143641558 GCF_053919585.1 Euprymna scolopes
TATTTTATTATTAGTTGTTGACGCGAAGTTCCCGAAGCTTGTGTCATAAGCGGTATAAGAATATATATATATATATATATATATATATATATATATATATTTGTGTGTATACATATAAGCACATATACATTCACATACATATATACGCATATATATATACATATATATATATATCAATTTGTTACTTTTCATTGCAGATTCAGGAAAAAAATTTTATACACATACTCACACACATCTATATATAGTGCAATCATATTAAAATACACACACGCACACACACATTGATATATAGAACAATAATATTTAAATACACCCACACCCAAACACACATTAGGAGCAAATGGAGTAATTAAAAAAATGTTAATAAATAATTGGAAACAATCCCTGGAAGATCAAGCTCTAACAAAATACAGATAGCAGCCATAAAGGGAACAACATCTATTCTTAAAAGAGTCCTTGAATATAAATTCAAATCGTTATGAAATCAAGTGATTGGTCCAGGACGGAGCCTCTTGATCTCTTTAAACTAATTAATGTAAAATGATAAAGACAAATATATTACAATAATATATAACTATATAGAACTACGCTAATGTTATTCATGTTCGTATATACGTTATTGTATTTAACACACATTAAAAAATACGCGATAATGTGATGCTGATTACCCATTATTCTGGTGTCGGAAAGAAAGAAAAAACGAAAACTTTGCTAATGTTTTTGATGAACTGTTCTAACATCAATCATGTCGTATTGCTGACAAAAATCGTACAATTTTAAATCAATAATTTCAATACCGGACATAAGATTTATTTATTTGAAGAATGTTTTATTAAAATCATTTCAATTTGCGATAAATAAACAATAAAACTATTCGTTTAATTTCTTTAGGAAATTATTTAGCTGACAATGCCTAATTCTTTTTACAAAAAGAAAAGACACAGTCAGTTTTATTTAGAAAAGACACAGTCAGTTTTATTTATAGCAATTTTCTTTAACGGATGTATTACTTAAAATGTATATTAGTATTTCCAGTAAATTGACAGGTTGATGCAGAAATTTATAAAATGGATGCAATCTTAGTTTTATTTCTAATCTCTCTCGACAATCTTTATAAATCTTTATAAATATTTAACTTCGTTGAAGAAAGTCTTAACTATTATACGCATGCAAAATATCCCCTTTTATGAAGATGGAATTAAGTAATAAAATACAACTTTATATATAAAAGAAAAAAGAAAAATAATCCTATTGTTTGTTTCGTGTTACCTATTGAAATCGGAAGTGAGAAAATGGTAGTAAGAGGAAGTAAAAATATATACATATACTAAATATGTGCAATGTTGTTCCTTTTTTTTTCCAAACTGATGACAATGCCTTTTATTTGGCCAGTAAACAGACACCGGAGGGACTTCCGAGGAAAAAGAGGATGATAATATATGCTTTTAGTATTTATATTCTATTGCGTGTCGTGTGGATTTTTGTGAATAAATCATTGTGTACCGTCTTGTCATTTGCACATTTCTTTTGTTTGAAATGAAGACAATCTTATGTGCAATTTTTTTTTTTTTTTAAAGTGTTCCTTTTTTTTGGAGTTGTTCTCGTCAAATTGAAATAAAAAAAAATAACAGAAACTAAACGTATTTAGCTTTTTTTTCTTTGTTTAAAACTGTATGGGATTTAGATTTACATATTGCGAAAGGACGCAATGTTCTGGTTGGAAAAAAAAAACATATCTATTTAAGTACACATTGGTGTTATAAATTACTAGAAAGATGAATGATTTGTATTATTTTCCATGAAGTAGATAAAACAATGATACAAATTACACATTTAAATAAAAACAGTTTGTATATATATATATTTATATTATATTTATCTTAGTCCGTGTGTTTTCTCTCTCCGTTTAACTTTTTTTCTGAGAATCTACTGGGACAATCTAGAGGAACTTTTATATGAAAGGCTGTGGTAGTAAGGTGCAGCGAACTAAGTGTTATAGTATCCGTTCAATGCAGATTGCGGGTGAATAGGAACTAAGCGGAATTAGTTACAACAATGCACCTAGAATTTTTTCATAAAGTAGCCCTTTAAGTCAGCGGCCTATAAAAATTCTAGTTAAGATATACCATATTATTTTATATACTGTTATAAAATTATTTTTTCTTAGTGTAATGTCTGTAGACATAGACTTACATAAGCGAAGGAAAATTTACTACTTGATTAGACATATAGTTCTAAGGACAGAGAAAATAAACCTCTTATATCTTAAGCGGATGTAGGTAATATACAAACAAGCCACTTTCCAAAGAAAAATAAGGCAACCTCTTTCTTTCATTGTGTTGCAAAATACTAGGTTCAAATAAATGCAGACAATAGCGTACTATCATATGAAACCAAAAGAAAGATTTCGTTATTTTTTACTTCTAGCAGGACCCGTTACCCGACGTTGCCTGGTGGAAGCATGCCCCTCCTCGTAAAAAAAAACATACGGCTGTTGTTGGTGACCAGTTCCCAACGTCCTAATTGTAAAGAACAGGTTTCGGAATAGAGACCCCTAATTAATAATAGCGTGAATATATGAGATTTGTCAATATATTTTTGGTATTCATCTTTGACAATGTTCAGGGAACCAACAATTTTGTTCGGTGCCACAAAGTCGTCTTATGGACGCAAAAATACAAACCAATTCACCCTGCTTCATATACTATAAAACACAAGCTAAATTGTGTCCTTGTATTTTTTATAACATGCCAAGCCCTTATTCGAAATCGGTCGTAATTGCGAATTACTTGGGACTTTAACAGAACGTGTTTTGACTACTCCTTACGTCAAAAGAATGTCTTCTGTTTTAAATTAGCAGCAAATTCCCGAGTTCGATATATTTATTACCGAATTCAATAAGGTAATCTTACATCGACCGAAACATTCTACACGTAGCAGTCAAGATGAAAATAGTAGTTAAAGGAATCCAAATTATACGAATAACCAATCGTGATCGAAAAATTCACAGTTTCTTCCTTATCATATTTTATTTTGTTTAAATCTTAAATCATTGAAAATAATAAAGGTTTTCTTCCAGAGTATTTTGGTACGAATGCCGAATTCTAAAAAGAGGCTTAAAATTTGCATGATCAATAGTTAATTAATGAACATATGTTTTAGAATGAGTACCATATCATATGCAAATATCTTTTATATTGCTAATCATAGCCATGTCGTGTCAATAATATGACCAAGGAAGCTTGCCAGACAGAACCATAAAATAAAGATACGACAGCACGATTAGAGAATGAAATTATACTCGCCTTTCGTTCGGTCGATTTAACTATGTTATATTGACGAGACGATTATATTACAAAGGGTGGGTTTTAATTATTTCTCAAATTAGAATAGTTCTTCGCTATTTTTCATCTCAAAGGTTAAACTCAACATATAACGCCACTAAACTAATTTCGATCAACATTCACTGCATAATTTTGATTAGAGAAAATGTTTTCAATTTAAGGCATAAGCTTAAGAAAACATAAGAGGAAATTGAAATTAATGGGAAATTAATTTATCTACTTACTATTGATAGCATTTAAAAAAATATGTAAAATTTGTGAATTTCAAAATTTAAGGCTGTTTTAGATATGATCTCTAAAACATTTTATATTTCTCAAAAAAACTGACATTTGAGAAATCTTTATACATTGATTGAAATTTCACAAATATTGGAAATGTTTGAATTCCCGCAGAATTTTTTTAAAAAATCTCGACTACATAATCTTACAAACTTTCCACGAATTGAGTTTAAAGGTGTGACCTCCAGGCCAACATCATTCACAGGAGCTACAAAAAGAAAGTCGGTATATAAGGTGGAACAATACATTTGTCTCCCTTAAGAAATAAAAAAAAACTACAGCTTTATTAAAACACCTTTGAGAAAATTCATACAGGTAACGTAATTATGTAGTAGAGCTGACATCTATTCAATGTAGCCGCCTTCAGCCTCAATCGCCGTCTCGATACGGGTTCGGAACTGGGAGCATGCTATTTCCACAAGCGAGAGCCCGGCGAATAATCGGCGGATGGCGGCGAGTAAGTTGGATTTGGTGTTGTAAGAGGTCATATTGGTGATGTTCGTGACGTATGACAAACAAGGTAGTCCAGTGGGTTGAGGTCGAGTAAGTGAAGGAGGGGGGAACAGTGAGAGAAGTTTACAAAGTTGTGACACTCTTTCTGAAGCAATCTCTTTGGACTTGTGAGTCGGCGTCGAGTCATGCTGCCTCACCCACGTTTTGCCAGAGCCCCTTGATTGCACGAGTGAATCACCACACTTTTCAGCACATCCAGATACAATTTAGTGTTGAGCTTAAAGCCGACTTTGAAGATGTGAGGTGGAATGATGTAGCACTCATTTGGAACTACACCGAAGGTCATAACCCTGGCCAGAAACTTCGTTGAGCTGTGCGCTCAAGCGTTGAACCGTCGGGAATTGCATTTGTAGGGTACTGGCAATGGTCCTGTTATCATAACTTGAATTGGTAGAGAGCATGTCGTACAGCGGCGCATCTCCGATCTTGCTCATTAAACAGTGTGTCTTTTTCAGACACGATAGAAGGCTCCTATCGCTCTTGGGATCTGTAAACAAGTGAACAACTAGTAGATGTTCTGCAATAAAACTACACGGTTTTTATCAAGTAAAAATGGAATCATTTCATCTTTTCTTACTTCACTTTGGCGATAAATTAATAAAGCCTTGTATGGTCAGTTTATTGAACAGTAATAGCTAATAGCAGTACTGGTAAAAAAAAAAATTCTTAAATACGAAGTATTTACTAAAATTAACCAATAAGCTTAGAGCTCTTCCTGATGTATTCTAAACCAGGAGTTTTTTTTTTAACTAATCAATTCCTATTTACATTGTTTTTTTTATGTTGCTAATTGGTGGATTACCTACCTTGTTTGGTTTCGTCTTACACTTTCTGCGTGTATACGAGTCAAACGTCATTTCAATAATAAACAGAAAATATTTAACTACTAAGTGTATCACACATTATTAGATTTAGCAAACACGTATTTGACTCGCCGGGATCAAATAGTGATATTTCAGCAATAATTATACGAGTCCACGAATCAGAATTGGTTGATTTTATTTTTAGGCACATCACAGTAAGATTAAAAATAATATAAATTCTTTTTCAGTGAAAATTTACAACATCAGTGAAGTCAGAGAAACTTTGAATCGTAACAATTCCAGATGAAATAGCTGTAGTATTAATTCAGTAAGAGTCATCAGAGCGTAGTTCCTTTTTCGTGTCAACATTAAAAGCTATAACTGAAGTAAAAGATTCAGTATATTTCATAAAACAATTTTTGTATCTGCCTGGTTTGTTCTCATCAACTCAAATTATAAATATACTCTTCTAAATCTTTAACATTGTGCCAAAAATATCGCAAGATTAATGCTAATTTTTACTGGATTATTTGACGTATACTTGAGAGCATAGACCAAAACGATAAACGATGCCAACAAGGAAGGAATCTCGATTGGTGGGTTTGCGTACATCGTTATCATCACTGACGTTACGATTGGCATTATAATCCTAACCAATGGCATATCTGTTGCTATCCTAACCAATGGCATATCTATTGCTGATTTAAATGCTTAAGATAGAAAGCTCTATTTACTCGAATTAAACATAGACACACACACAGACATATTTACACACACCTACATAATTATTTGCACACATATATAGACATATTTACACACACATACAGACATATTTACACACACTCAGACATATTTACATACACATTCAGACATATTTACACCACATTCAGACACATATGCAGTGTCGTACTTGTACATAAATATTTTGCTATATATATGTAATTTACTTTCGAAAGCCTGTCTGCGTAATCGATCTTGACAGCTCATTTGAGGACAGTTGTATCCGATCTTTAGAGCTAATAGCATTCCATAGAGCGACATGTCATCTTCTGGACATTTTAGCACTCAGCGTTGTCCGAATATCTTAAAATTCTTAGCTTCTGAGGTGATAGATCGTTCGTGTTTGCAGCCTTATGTTTGTGTCTGAGGTTGTGTTTATCGAACATCACACTTCCTAAGGTGTGGTTTCAAATGTTGTGTATAGCCTTTTCATAATCACCGACTGTAAGGTTAACGTAAAGCTAATAACAAACATAGGTTTTCTAGTCTTTCAGTAATGATTATAGGCAACTGTGGTTTATTGCTCTTGATTTATATTAATTGTCAATTGTAATTCTGTTTTAAGATAATAAATAAGAAACAGTATGTTTTGTATTCTGACATTATTAATATATATGAGAAAGAAAATTTTAATGTAAGTTGAACTTTATAATCAAAATCTATTGTCCGAAAGAATGCCATTCGTGCTATTCTTCTCATCGGAGGACAAAAAGTAATCAGCAAATCATATTTGTATCAATGTTAGAATTTGCTAATTATGAATTAAATGAAACCGCAATTTACTGTAGTTATAAATTGCCAAAAATAGAAGCGAAAATATGTTGGATATGTAAAAAATATAAAAATAAACGGCGCATAATATTTGTTTTTTTGAGTATTCAGTCGAACAATAAATTTTGATTGTGAAGTTCAACTTACAGTTGTAATTTTCTTTCTCTTATAATAAGCTCTACTGTCTATTGCGTGTTGAGCATTTTAATTCTGTTGGGATTAAATTATCTATATATAAATACTGGTATTTATATTAGTTTGAAGTTTACTATTGCGTATATCAGATAAACACTAAATCCTTTTGATTTCATTACTATATATATATATATATATATATATATATATATACCTGGAAGTTTTTTTAAGCTTTAAAACTATATAAAGAAATTACTTAATTTTTATATTTTTATCATTCGTTAGAAAACTATTTAGTCAGTAAGTCATTTAGTCACCTGCAATCAATACATCAATTTGCCCTCTCGAATTCACTATGATCTTTATGTTAATTTAAGGGATCATCAGTTGCTTACCATGAAATATGTTTTAGGGATTTAAAATCAAACCAGTATATTTAATCATGGCTCCCCAGCAGTGTTAATAAAACACCATCTCTCTTAATCACAATAACAAAAGAATTACAGATATTAGATCTAGTGTCCTACTCTTGATTAATTTGGCTAATCTATTATTTTTATAAAAAATGTCTTCCTTATATGTGAGCTTCGTCTGTTTCCAAATTAAACATAGATTTTTTTTTTACTTTACCAGTGTTGTATTTACGCGATTAGGATTTTACTTCTTATAAACCCTTACTTTCATTAATACTTTATATATTTATATTTTTATTTATTGAAAATTAAAAGATATATATATATATATATATATATATATATATATATATATATATATAATTATCTTTGTATAATAGACTTTATACAGTGCTAATATAGTTTTGGATTTCCTTTAATGATATATAATGGTTTATTTCATACAATTCTAAAGCATCAGGAAAACGAACAAGTAACTTTATTAAATTGTTAAATATTTTAGTTTTATCCCCACCTTGTTTTATAATCCGTATTACTAAGCTAGACACTGGAGTATAAAATCTATAAATTTTAAGATGACGTGAGCTATTCCCAAAAACTCTGACATAATGATTCCGTAAAACATAAAAAAACAAGGCAGGTACTATCTTTATGCGGCATACGAACTATTTGAAAGGGGAAAGAATTTCTTTTATGAAATATTTTATGAAGAAAACTCCCATCCTCCAATTTTTTTATATAAATATAATATAATATATATACGTGTATATATATAATATATATATAATATACATATATATATAGTATATATAATACATACATATATATAAATTACATATATAATTTACATATATATAATACATATATAATACATATATATATATCATACATATATATAATGTATATAAAAATCTTATATATAATATATATAATACATATATATAATGCATATATATATGATATATATATAATACATATATATATTATATATAATACATATATATAATATATATATCATACATATATATATTATATATATAATGCATATATATAATATGTATATATATATATATATATATATATATATATATATATATATATATATATATAAGGGATAGAATAAAATCGATTCTATAAGATGCGACTGATAGGAATAATACAAAGCGCCACACTTTGCTTTGGTTCTTTTATAGAACATAAAGAAAATAAGAACGCGGCAATGTAAATATATATAGACTGTTTTGTTTATTAAACAAGGATAATAGATCAATTAAGTATAGATTTTTATCTTATTTTCCTATATTCTCCATATATATATATATATATATATATATATATATATATATATATATATATACACACACATATATATATGTATATACATACATATATATACACACACATATATATATGTATATATATATACACACACATATATATATATACACATATATTTTTTTTACATAGGCGTCACCGCTTATCAAGGCCAAGAGGTCACTCAAGGATAAGGGTTAAAGAGTGTACAGTAGTCAAAAGGACAATATAGTAATCGATAGTAATGGAAGTTCGGTAAATTTGTTAACTTAAGTGGAACGGCTCATCAGAAACTTGTTCACGTTGGACTTGAAGACAACCATATTATAGACATCTGGAAAGCAGGAAAACGGAAGACAATTCCACAGGCGTGCAGTTCTAAGAAAGAAGCTTTGATCATGGAATCTATGTTTAGGTTTAGGCACAGATAAAGAGTGGGGAAAATTATTGATAATGTTTTCAGCTAGTCTAGTGTTTCTTGTGAAAGTTTGGCGAGGGGGCACCATAGATTGAAGCTCAGTCGAACACTTTCCATGAAAATAACGATAAAGAAGAGACAAATTCGCAACATCTCTTCTGTGAGATAGAGGTTGCAGCGAAGAGAAAAGGACATCTCCCACCAGGCCACGATGTCTATTTTGAACCCTATCAAGGCAGGACAAGTCTTTTCTAGCAGCTCCTGTCCATATGTGGCAACAGTATTCCATCCTTGGACGTATCTGGCTCTTATATAGATAGAGAATTGCATCAGCAGTGAGATATCTACTGGATCGATAGAAGGATCAGACCATTTTTCCAGCGGCCTTGGCAACAGATTTGATGTACGTATTCCATTTAAGATCAGGAGTAAAGGTCAAGCCAAGAAGCCTGTCAAAACGTGAGGCCTCCCCAAGACGAGAGCCATTCATTTTAATTGATGCCAGATGGAGATCAGAACGTTGATGATGTAAAGATTAAAGCTTGGTTTTAGATGCATTAAAAGTAACCAGCCCCTCCTTTCCCCATTGTACAACGTGATCAAGATCAGAGGAGAGAGAATCGGAGAGAACTTGGTCGTTTACTGTCTTAGATATGCTACCATAAATGGTAGTGTCTTCAGCAAAAATGTCCACGAATGATGAAAGGATGTGATTTGGAAGATCATTAATGTAGATCAGGAAAAGAGTTGGGCCCAGGATGGACCCCTGAGTGACTCCAGCATTTATACTGTGAGCTTCTGATTTTTGCCCCTCAACTACTACTCTTATGAACCTATCAGAGAGAAATGATCTAATAACTGAGAAGACATTTCCAGCTATACCATAGCTGGAGATCTTGTGAAGTACACCTTTATGCCATACCTTATCAAAGGCCTTTGATATGTCAAGAGCAATTGCCCTAGAAAGGTTGCCTCTGTCGAGAGATTCGCTAATCCAGCAACTTACTCATGACACACAGGAGACTTATTGGCCTGTGCTGAGAGAGGGATGAACGATCACCTTAATTCTTAAATACAGGTCATACTGATGAGATTTTCCAGGGTGATGAGAAGCAATTTTCCTTAAGACAACGTTTAAACAGTTTTGTAAGTATGGGTGTTAGTTCTGGTTGAAGTTTTTTGATTGCTATAATTGGAATACCGTCAGGGCCGGTTGCTTTACTGGAATCAAGGTTTTTGATTAGCTTGGCAACATCACATATAGATATACGTATATCACATAGTGTGTTTTCTGATACATTTTCTGATATATTTCTGATACACACACACACACACACACACATATATATATATATATATATATATATATATATATATATATATATATACATGCGATAATGAATCAATATATTAGTTGCAGTCTCTGTTGCTAATTTTAATAGTAACACAAAGAGTTGATGCTGTGACGTAGCCGGTCCGAGTACGAAAATAGAAAGCTAAAGCAGTTACCGAGGCTGGAAGCACACGGTCTAACTAAAAAGTCATCATTGCATTTAGAAAGAAAACAATGTTAACTCGAGAGTAATGGTGGCCTGGCAAATATTGTCAATGAAAAATAATTTAGAATATAAAATGCTCATTGCTTATAATTTCTATTTACAAAATATTATAAGGCAAATAGGTATAATATAGACATATTTATTAGATATGGACATATTTACTAAATATAATAAGGCAAATACGTATAATATAAGCATATTTACGAAATATAGACATATTTACGAAATATAATAATATTCGTCTTTAAATTGTCGTGAAATACAGTGTTTAGGTGCTTCAGATGAAATCTTCTGTAATGTATTGCTTTCATTGCTTATTTTTTCTATCCTATTAGATCAGACAACTATCAAGACTTGACCCTGTACTGTCGAAATCGCCCCTTTGAAGTTTATTTTAAATTCGGCTTTCGACAAGTGTTAGTATTAAATTATTTTCCATGTCTCTGATCCTTTTAGCCAAATGAATTTTGAATCGTAACAATAATTAGTACGAACAGTTGCATCAATAATAAATGTCGTATATACCTATTCATTCGCATAAATATCGTTTCAATGAATGTCACTTCGACACTTTATTTTTCTGAACATGTGATGGAAACAATAAAATAGGCTTTTACTCTTTCTATATGACTGTAAACATACGTATTCTCGAGAAATTGAAGATTCGAAAGATTTCCGAAATTATTCAGTCATATAAAATTATGTATCAAAACTTTGTTCCCCGTGACTTTACTGATACCGTCTAAGCTAAATGAAAACCCTAGAGACTGTCGTCGTTTTCAGATAATCGATGAGATGAAAGATGCTATGATGACCGTTATTGACACGCCCACAAAAGAGGACTTCCATGGGGCCTTCCAGAAGTTGTTGTACCTATTTACAATGCCTCCCCACGGGACAGAGTTAGACACCAGGGTCGTTTGTTAACGTGGAGAAAAGGTACAAAAATAAAAATTGTCTCAGTCGTGAAGGATTTCTCCTCAACTGAAAAAGAACGAGAAATGGAAGTGACGCATCTGAAGAACAGATACTACACTTTGATCTTGGCCAAAGAAGTTGTTGTAATGGTACAACAAGTGCATTGCAGATGGAGGAGATTACTTCGAAGCAGACTAGACTATCATATGTTTACTATTATTAAACGTGTTCATATGAAAAAAGTCTGGAAACGTAATGGGGGAACCTGGAATCTACCTAGAACGAAATCAAGAACAGCTACAACAATTTTCCTCTAAAAAATGCTAAATAAAACACCATAAATAAATATTTGGTTACATATATATATAAAATATTAAAACCCCTTTTCTAACATTATAGCATCCAGCATTAAATAACACACGAAGTATTGATATGCTATAAAGTAAAACAACCAACCCTTACATCATGGATAAATATTTGAATGTATAAAGAAATTTAAGTATAGAATTATTTTCGAAAATTAATGGATTCGCCATTTAATGATCCGAAAACGATGTATATGCCGTAAAAGAAAACAAAATACGATATATAAATATTTAAATACAGCTTGTTTGTTTGTATGAACCGAATTCTTCTAAGTACGAACGTGATATATATTTAATTAAATATATTCCACGCGAACATTTTTCCAAGGTATTATTTATATTGTGTACTCGAACGTGTCGAAATCAATGAACATATTCAAATGTTCTAATATTCGCGAATGCATTACCAATCTATTTGATTTGATTGGTTGGTTGGTTGTTTTGATTTTACGGCATATCAACCCTTTTCGGGTTATTTAATGCCGAATCCAAAGATTTTGAAGAAAAAAAATTTAATATAATATATTTGTTATTTTCAAGTCGGTTTCTATTTAACCCATAGTCGGCACCCTAACAGGTACTACCACTCCAGGTCAGAGTGGACCTGGGATCAATTAAAGGATGGCTCCACACTCCCCAAAACCCGCAAGCTTGGGCGTCACCACTGGATATAGTTTAAGGTTATATCCAGGACCATATTTGATTTGATATTCGACGGCAATATCTAATATTGAATAGAATTCTACAATTCTCTGCAACCCATACAAAAGGTTATCATTCTTTTCTGGACATGATATGAGCATGTGTCAGGTGTTCATGCTTAATATTGTCGATTAGAACACGTAATGTTATTAAATGAAATCGGTGTCAATAGATATGAGGCCAAACATAGTTTGTACGAGATGATCTATTGGGGAAACAGAGGTTATTATCTTCCGTCTTCAAAATGCCGCTTTCATAATTATGGAAAAAAATGTCGCATCGTTTATATGATATACACCACACATTCAATATAATTATTGTCGTTGATCTTTTTAGGAAATGCAAAAATGAATTACAAACATTTCAACATTAACAAATAATACAGAGGAGAAAAAGGAACTTTCGTTCTCTCCCTCCCCTTGTTTATCTTTTATTTTCATATTCAACGAGTGATGTTTCTAACAGAAAGGGAACAATTACTACTTTGAGATTAGAATCTATCGAGATACCGTTTATCGTTGGCTATTCTAACATCTTGAAGTCGTAAGTGCATTACGTCATTGTCTGGAGCGATTTCCATTAAAAAATATTCGTCAAATCCAATATGCAAATATCACGAAGTCTTATAGAATCTCTCGGCTGCTTGACAGCCCAAGAGCAAACTCAACGGAAAGAAACTCGTGACGCCAAGGTGCAGAGCATCATTATTGAATGAACGCTATTGATGAAGCCCTTGGCATCAGGATCTATCCCTGTATTCGTCTCCACTACCATCGTTAGAAATACGAATACGCCGAGAAGAGTAGTTTATTTGAATCGTTGCCGACCCTCTTTTGACGCAACTATATTTTTACGTGTCTTGACAGTCTTTTACTTGCAAACATTGTGATAAACGTCTTATAACATATAAGTGATTGCTCTTTTGGAAAGGAAACCGATTCAAGCTATTGCATTCATTAAATTCTGTTGTTTTTAACATAGTTTCTATAATTCTTTTCTTTATTATTCACACTTTTATTTTGTTTTCAAATGAGTCTTCGTAAGCTGAATTATCTAGATGTTCATTAAGTTATAAAAAACTAAATTATTATTTTGACAAAATTCTGGTCGACGTGAGCGCTGATTTACTTCAAGTCTATTAATCAAAGATATATATCGTATTCCAGGAACTATACGAGGTATTACACTGAGTCATCTGTTACATCAGCATGGACAAAATGTGTAAATGTACTAAGCATCAAATGATGTGTGCATTTAGGTTTAGCAAGGTTCATATTATCACCATTGTTTCTACACGGACAAAAATTTGTGAACATTTTTAAGCAGCTAGACGAACGTAATCTACTCTCCAATGATTACATAATTGCTTGTAATTCTTTAATTTTTGTTAGACATTTCGATGATTATATTTATATAGATATACCTGAGGATTGTCTGAGATTACATTGGGCGAAACGTTGATGAAATAACAAACACGAATAATACAAATAATGCATCTTTTGTTTTTCGTAATTTTCTATATTTGTTTTTCCATTTTTCTCCTTTTTATTTATGGTTATCGGAGAGATTTTTAAAAAAATTGAAATGACTTATACAGAAATGGCGTAAAATATAGATTAACCGTCGATTTATTGATTAGTAAACTCTGATTTTCTTCCAGAAGAATCAACAGGGATTATAGTTCACCAATGAATGATTGAACAGTTATGGCGGACGTTATATCGGCCAAAACGTTGTTACAATAATCGCCATGAAATAGAACAATAGTTCAAATAGTCCAAATAATACTACGATCAGGGTTTTTTTTCACAACACTTGCTCACTTTATTTTGCATAAAACAAAGTCAATACTTATAAAGCAGTTTAATTATTCGATCATGTAAATATTAAGATCAATATTGATACATTTTGCAAAAGGGTAATATATTAAGGGAAAACAGAATAAACAAATTTAAGGCAGATAGATGTATTTTTTGCTAATCTATGAATCGACAGTTAATCTATATTTTTACGCAATGAAACTTGCACAACGTTTTTCTTATTTTTGTGTTGTTTAACCCAAATTCATAAAGAATAGAATCTATTTAACCAAGTTTATATTAGATGTTTCATTAATTAAGAGAAAACAAATACATATTTTGCATATTTCCTATCGTTAACCGCAAAATATATTCGTAGCTTTTAAAGAAAGGAAAGTAAACGATCTATGGCGGCTATGATTTGTAAAGCAGATAAAAATTCTTCAAATAATGTATATAAAAATACAGAAACAAAAATGTCAGACTGATTTGATAAAATATTTATCAGCAAAATAGTTTTCTATGAATGGTGTAAAAAAAATTAGTTTCGATTCTTCACAAAGGAAAGAATTTGCCAGATTATATGTGTATAAACTCTGATTTTCTTGAAAATATATGTTATCGCACAAATTGTCTCCCTGTAGACTATGTTTGTTTGTTATTTGAGGTGTGCTTATATATATATATATATATATTTATATATATATATATATACATATAAACCGCAAAAAATTTAAACCACACAAACATACACACAGACGCATATAAATATGTATACATATATATACATATATATATGTATATATATATATATATATATATATATATATATATATAGTGAATGAATGACCAAAGTATATATTCCAAAGTTCATGGTGATGACTATCTTACAATTTCTTCCTTTAATTCAGTTGACATTTCAATTCTTGACAGTATCTGTTTCGTAGCACAAAATCAATCAGTTAATTATTATATCAATTAGTGAATATATTGTGTCATTAACTCATCAAAAGAAATAGCAATAATCAATCTATCAAAAGAAAATAAAGTGCGTTTTGACATGATTAAAATCATAAAATCGAAGCTGTAAATACGTTTGATACATTACATTTTTCTTCATAACTTTAATTATGGTTCAAGATTTTACATAAAATTTGGTCAGTATATTCCTATTATATTCTAAATATATATTTTAGAATATAATAGGAATAATGGAGTAGCAATTACAAAATCAAAGTTTAGAAATTTTATATTTAAGGAAAAATATGAATTAGAAAACGCAAAAGTATTGGATACTCTTAAAAAAAAATTTTTTCTGAAATAAATTTAAATGACTTTTGCTTAGTGTGTTGCAATAATGCAGACGAGTTATCACTGACCAATCAGATAGTTTTATATTAAAATAATTTTATAACATTCTTCCAGTTTTAGCTCACTCCTTCAAAGTCAACCAGTTCATTTATAAAAATGCCTAAAACTAAAGGCAATAGACATTCATCAAAAAATCATTGATAAGCACAAAGAATGAAAAGGGTATTGAATAATGTCAAGGGAACTTAATCTACCACGTTGTACATTTGAAAACGTTATTAGAAATTATAAATCCCTGGTGAAGCTGTTGCAAATCTTCCAAGATGTGGTTGGCCAAGGAAATTAAACGAAAAAAATCAAGGTGAGTAAGCATAAATGTACAAAGACACTTATCGAACTTGTGCTGAAATTCAAACCGACCTCAGAGAAGCTGGGATTAATGTGAGCAAGGATACAATCAGTAGAGTTCTAAATCGTGCAGGTTTTGTATCAAGGTCCCCAAGAAAGTTCCATTATTGAAGCTTAAACATGTCAGATCACGTTTGAATTATGTTAAAACATATGGAGAAGGACCCCAAGAATTTTGGAACAAGGTAATCTGGTCAGACGAAACGAAAATCGAAATCTTTGGAAGTAACATAGCAACACATGTATGGCGTAAAAATGGCACCGCCTATAACAAAAAGAATACCATTCCTACGGTAAAGTGTGGCGGTGGCTCGATTATTGTACGGGGTTGCGTTTCATCCAAATATACTGGTTAACTAGAAAGCATCAATGGTAGAATTAATGGACGTATGTACAGGGAGATTTTGGAGAAAAACATCCAGAAATCTGCTGACTTGTTGGAACATAACAGCAATTTCGTGTTTCAGCAGGACAATGATCCCAAGCATATGGCCAAACTATCCGACGAATGGCTTATAAATAACGAAACTGACGTTCTTATTTGGTCCAGTCAGTCTCCAGACCTCAACCCAATTGAAAATTTGCGGAAAATATTGAAGATCAATGTTCACAAAAGGAATCCACAAAATATTCAACAGTTCTAAAAAAAAAAAGAATGGTGCAAAATACCTGCATATCTTTGCAAAAAACATGTGGCCAACGATGGAAAGCGATTTGAAGCTGTTGAACGCAATAAATGTTATGCAACCAAATACAAAATCAATGTATCCAATACTTTTGCGTTAGTTGATTTATATTTTTCCTTTAATATAAACTTTCTAAATTTTAAATTTGTAATTACTAACCCAAATATTAGTTAGAATAGTAATAGGAATATACTGACCAAATTTTAGGTAAAATCTTAGACATTAATTACAGTTATGAAGAAAAATTTAAGGTATCCAACACTTAAAAAATTATTTTTCTGAAAAAAATTTAAATAACTTTTGCTTAGTGTGTTGCAATAATGCAGAGGAGTTATCACTGACCAATCAGAGAGTTTATATTAAAATAATTTTATAAAATGTTTCCGGTTTGAGCTCACTCCTTCAAAGTCAACCAGTTCATTTATAAGAATGCCTAAAACTAAAGAGTTGTCAATAGACATTCATCAAAAAATCATTGATAAGCACAAGAAGGAAAAGGGTATTGTATAATATCAAGGGAGCTTAATCTACCACTTAGAACAGTTGGAAACGTTATTAGAAAGTTTAAAAACCCTGCTAAAGATGTTGCAAATCTTCTAAGATGTGGTTGGCCAAGGAAATTAAACGAAAAAAGAATCAAGGTGGGTAATCAGAAATGTGCAAATACCCTTATCTTACCCGTGGGGAAATTCAAACCGACCTCAGAGAAGATATATATATATATATATATATATATATATATATATATATATATATATATATGTGTGTGTGTGTGTGTGTGTGTGTGTGTGGTTTAATTTTTTTACATCTCATACAGATTAGAAAACAGACAAAAGCAACATTAAAAACGAATGAATTGCTTTAAGCTTGCGAATAATGCTATTTCGTGTTTTTTGTCCAACCTAAATAAATTTATGAAGAAAAAATTAATAACTGAAACAAAAAATATCAGAAACTTAGGATTCTAAATATTAAATCATTTTTTCCACATGAGAAAACTAGAAGATGTTATACGGAAACGGAGCAATCAGTGTGATTTGCATCATCATCATCATCATCATCATCATCATCATCATCATCATCATCGTGATCATCGTCATCATCATCATCATCGTCATCATCAACCACTATGATCATCACAAAAGATTTGTCGTGATTCAGTGGTTGAAAACCAAGTTCGAATCTAGTTGATGCCACAGAAATACTTTACATTTGGGGTGTTTGCAAATTCACGTTTTCGATCTAAAAAGTATCCAATGTCTTTCTGAAAAACTTACTCACTATAAATATACCGCGAAAAGAGAGGCCAAAAATAATCATCCGATATGAAAACAACTAAATAATGCTCACCATCAACAGCAATCGCCATTTTATGCCATAATTTTAGAGTCTGTGACACAAATTTTTGGATGCCTTAAAATGGTCCTGAACAACAACGATTTACAGTTTCCAAAATTGCAAAATACATGTTTCCAAAATGACAAAATTCTCGAAAGTATCCAGAAGAACCATAGTTCACCAAGGAAAATTCGATTTTATATGTGCTGAAATGCTGACATCCTCCGAGAAAAACATTAATTTACTATTTAAGCATCATCAGTTAAAAAGATTGTACATCTTATAATAATCATGACTTTAAATGGGACGAAAAGCTAACCATAAAGTGTTTTATACTAGGAAAAGTTTTCTAATTAATTTTACATCTTTTTTCCAACAAAGATGTTAAGCCTATAATACCCTAACCTACATACTTAATAAGTTTCAAAGAAGATGCGATTCTATAATAATAATTGTGAAATACCATATTCTTAGTTGCAAAAAGATGAATTACAAAGGCTATCATATGATCTCTAAAAGACAAGTTGATTAATTAAACCTATTTAGATGCCATTCCTTTAATGAATATGGATCCATTGATAACCTGCGTTATATTGAGTGGAAGTGTTTGTTACATTGTGAGGATACACATCTGAGAGAGCCATTTTGCTCGGAATAAATGTAATCATATTTAAACCGAAATAAAATTTACGCATATTTTCGTTAACTTCTGCATATGTTAAGAGTGAACAGGTTGTTTTGGAAGCATTGTGTGAATTCCATTTTGAAACTTTAGTCGGAGCGGAAACACTGGAGAATTATATTTAGTAACTAAAATGAAAAATAGAAGCAAGTAATTATTTTCTCAAATCTGTAGTTATATATGCGGACTCAATCGATTCGTCCATAGATCTCTTACATTAAAGTGACTTTATTATTATAACACGATGCAAACGACAGCTAATAGGTTAGTTGGACGTGGCAATACACATAATGTAAATTATTGAAAAGACGTGTGGCATCAGTATTGCACCCTGTATCAATTACTGAGATTCAGTTTATTTGTCTTTACAGAACAACACCAAGTTCCATAGATGCATGTCGCCGGTAAACGAAGATATTTATTTTTAAGTTCGATGCTACATTTAGCAACGCATCGTCACGTGTATTTGTCTATACATCATTTGCAATATCGGCTGAAAAACGAGATTTAATTAAATGCTGTTTTCTTTTAGATCTAAGTCGCAAAGTTTTTTTACAAAGACAGGTCGCTTGCCTGAAGCAAAACTACTAACATTTTCAATATTGACATAAGACATGGCATCTTAAAATCATCCAAGAAAGGTAATAAGATGCGTCTGATTCTAAACTACTATAGAAATATTATAGAGATCAAATTAAACAATGAAAGTCCAAAGTTCGCAAAAAGCAATATAATCAGTTTTCTGCACAGGACGTCTAGGTAGTGGAAATATGGTACAAACTTTAACAAAGACTTTTCATATCTAATTGCGTCAGTATATATTGATAATTATGCTTCAGTTTGAAGAAATATGGTATAAAAAAATTATTAGGTGTTCGTTTGCGCCTGACATCCATAGAATGTAAATATGTCAAAAAGTTTAGCAAGGATTTTTTTTAAAAGGGGAAAGAGTCCCCAATAACACCTTAACTTTAATCTTAATTTATGTTAGCTTTTATTAATGTTTTGAGTTGAATCATATTGTGTCGAATAAATTCACCCCATAAATTCACGTTCTTATTAAAGTGAAAGCCAAAAAAAGTCGAAACTTTAGACAATTCTCGACACAAATTTTGCATAACTCTGTTTTTTCCTTCTCCACTGGCACATGCCACTCTTTCGAAAATAGATAAATAGATAAATAATAAAAAAATAAGAACGTTATAAGAATGCTCAGGTGCCCCTCCTTCAAATTTAAAACGGGGCTCTCCATTTCAATGTCGCCGCCGTTTGGATTTTTTTTTAAACCGGTTCGTTAATTAAAAAACAAATTTTTTTTACAAACTACTTGAAAATACAAACCAATGAACTTTTCTACCATGAAAATAACTTCTATTGACTATGGTAACATTTATTTCTTGTATATTTATATTATTATATATATAACATATTCTCTTTGTAAGGAAACCTCATTTTGTTGGTCACTCTTGGCTACGAATGGAAACAAAGTTGATATAAAAAAATATATTTTCGCGAAAATTATCTTTACTTTCATCATATTTTGCTTAGGGTAAAATTTTTGAGTATCAAAACCTATCTCTTTACAAACGCCCCCTTTTCGGAACCTATCATACTTTCATCAATCACTGTCCATTTTCTGTAGGCTGTTTTTGGACCCAGTCAACGACGGCTACTTCTGCTAGTGTATATATATATATATATATATATATATATATATATATATATATATATATATATATATATGTATGTATATATATTGGCATGTATAGATGCATATATATGCATACATATGTATCTCTCTCTCTCTATATATATATATATATATATATATATATATATATATGCATATATATATGCATATATATGCATATGGACGTTTTCCACAAAAGCTGTCTACGCTCCATATGTGGTCTTCGCCTCCGCGACAAGGTATCAAATTCCGAATTATTCACAAAATGCAAAATATCTAGCATTGAAGCATTCCTTATTCGATCGCAATTGCGGTGGGCTGGTCATGTATTGAGGATGCCGGATGACAGAATTCCAAAAATTGCGATGTACAGTCAATTTGAGGGTGGTAAAAGAATTGTCGGGCGTCCTTGGCTTAGGTACAAGGACAAGTTGAAGAGTAACTTGTTTGCAGTGAACATACCATACAGGAGTCTTGAAGATGAGATGAATGACCGAAAAGGATGGAGATCAAGGTGTTTTGAAGGTTTCCAGAGGTGTCAATCTGAAAGCTTAAGACAACTGAAAGAAAACAGAGTAAGAGCAAAACGACCAGCAGCCAAACCAATAACTGCAGCGTTAAATCCACATTCATGTTCTATTTGTGACCTTGTTTGCAAGTCCCTTGCTGGACTAAAAATTCATCAGAGGCAAAAGCATAAATAAGTTATAGAAATATTGGTTGTCCGAACCTCATACGTCGAAATCGACGGGAGAGTCCATCATATATGCATATGCATATATATATATATATATATTCAAGTTTAAAATTATGTACAATTACAATAACATTTATTATTTACAAGAAGTACAAATAATTTTAAAAGTGTTTGTCTGTAATATAAGAGTTTTAAACGAATGGCTTGTCTTATCGGAGGAAATCTTATTAGCAAAGTATATATGAACACTCATACAAATAAAACAAAGTATATATACATATATATATATACATATATATATATATATATATATATGCATATATGCATATATATACATATATATATAATATACTTTGGTTTATATATATATATATATATATATATAATATACTTGGTTTTATATACATATATATGTGTGTGTGTGTGTGTGTGTGTGTGTGTGTGTGTGTGTTTGTATATAGTCGTGGATGTTCTTTAACCTTTAAAACTATATCCTTTTAAACGATATGGGAAAAATTATTTATTTATTTATTTTTTATCATTCGTTGGAAAACTATTTAGTAAATAAGTCATTAAATCACTTGTAATCACTGCATAAAATTGCTCTCTCGAACTCACAATAGTCCTAATGTTAATTTAAGGGATCATCAGTTGTTTAACATGAAACACTATTTAGGGGATTAAAAAAAACAGTATATTAAATTATGGCTCCCAAGCTGTGTTGATCAAACACAACCTCCCTTTAATCACGAAAACAAAAATGATCCAGATATTTTATCTAGTTATATACTCATGATTTATTTGGTTAACCTCTCCATGTTATAAAAAAATGTCTTGTGAGCACTGTTGGCAAAGTCCCTCCATTACGCGCTACGCAAAATATTTTAACACATTGCTGCTTTCCTTGAATGCAATATTGTTTATATAACATATCATATCATAACGCATATAATGATAGTGATAACTTCTAATATATGACGCTTCAAGAAATTTTCAGTTTTTGATATTATTTTCATGTTGTATAATTGTTGTGTTGTCGACGAGGACCTTTCTAAGATTGGAGAGGGACAATTGTGTTATTTTATCAAATGTTTATATATATATATATATATCGGTAGTATTGGTTAAATGCATGTTGATTCACCGGGACAACGTTGTCTTTGTATGCCCATAGTTATACACGACATTGGTTTGTTCCAATGGTTTTATAGCCGATGGTAAGTTGTGTCTGACCACGCGGTTTTGTGTTTTTAACTTCTTGTAGCAAATAATACATTTAATTTTAGAGTTAGGCGTCAAATATCTACGAACGTTATTTTTAATTTTCTTCAATTCTGAAGTAAAGTATTTGATTTTGGTAAAATATATTAATGGGTTTTTAATTACGGTGCTGGTTAATATTATTATTAGTGTTTTCAAGGGATTCTAGAATTCGTTTTATTTGTTCGTCAACAATGTAATTCGGAAAGTGATCGTTGATGAGTATATATATATATATATATATATATATATATATATATATATGTTTAATGTATTTTATTTCAATCTGTAGGTTTTTTGTTTGTTTTTTTGCGAATCATATTATTTATTGCGATTTAATAATTTTTAATTATGGCTATTTTGTACCTTTGTGAGCACTAACTCTTAAAGTATAGGAGTTCATGCTCAAAAATATATAAGTGTATAAGCACTTCAAGACGCGCATGGGAGGGGAGCATTTTTTAAAGATTTGATTTTAAAAGGTCTTACCGTTAAATATTAATTAATTATTATTTCCCGATATTTTTAAGGCTATTAATACAGACAAAAAACTGGGGCGCACCTGTACAATATACAATCTCCTCCCCCTTATATTTTCTTTCTTTTTGTTTTTTAAAATTTTCTCTAACGAATTGCATACCTCTTATATAAAAGATTTTCCTGGTTGCCATGTTTGTTTTCGCACGTGTTCGTATTCAATTTTTACGCGGTTATACATTAATTCAGTATAGTCACTTGCACTTTAAGGCGTAAATTTTTATAATCACTACTCCATAGATATAACATATACTGACGCAACGGGTCGTCTAATATATATATATATATATATATATATATATATATATATATATATATATATATACAGAGAGAGAGAGAGAGAGAAAGAGAGAGAGAAAGGTATGAAGAGAGTTACTTAGTAGCTATACACATACAAAGTAATAGGTGATGAATTTAGATAAAGTAAAACAAATATTATACGCAAATAAAAAACGAAACAAAATATAGTGAGTTTATTCAAAGTAAAAAAAAAAACACTTAGCAAAATAGAATCTCTTTGTTGTTGGTGATGTATATCACGATTTTCAAAGAAATCCCAGTTCTTTGATGTTTGAAAAACATCATTGCAAATGAGATAAACTCAGCTTTTTTCGACAGACATCCTACCTATTAGCAAATAAATGCACGCAAAATCGTAATTTAATATTTGGCACTGACTTCCTAAGGTCCATGACTGATATGAGTTTTATATGCTATTCTATTCACCTTTACAAAATGGCAACTGCAATTAGTGAGAGCAACCAATTCCTTCTTTGGCCGTATACACGATATATATATATATATATATATATATATATATATATATATATATATATATATATATATATATATATACCAGCATTTCACCCCGGCGTTGCCCGGGTGTTTGGAGGTGTATGTTGAGCAAAAAAAAAGCCGTCAATTTTTTAAACTTTGACTCCTATTATGACCCCTTAACATTTATTGTTTTGGTCTCAAATCAAGTTATTAAGTGAGATCCACATCCAATGAACCCATATCTAAAATTTCA
This sequence comes from Euprymna scolopes, assembly GCF_053919585.1. Lineage (NCBI taxonomy): Eukaryota > Metazoa > Mollusca > Cephalopoda > Sepiida > Sepiolidae > Euprymna > Euprymna scolopes. The sequence continues at coordinate 143,490,311 of NC_136485.1, forward strand.
AGTGTTTAGATCCAAAATTAGCGGAGGAGTTTGGTAAAGTTCTCAAAGGTCAACTCGCTGAACTTTGACCTCTTAACAGCCAAATTACTGTCTGAAAACGAATTACAAAGATTTTCCCAAAATTCAGTACCCTGTATATCAAATTTCGAGTCTGTAGACTGACAGAGTTATTGCGTTGGAAAAATGTACACAGACACACACACAAACACAGACACACTCACAGACACGTTAACTTTTATATATATATATATATACTAGCGAGACGTACCCGGCGTTGCCCGGGTGTTGGTGGGGGTTAAAAAAAAAGTAAGCATGAGGATCGAATCCGAACCGTTGAGGCAATGTTGTGAAAAAAAAGTGCGACGTTAAGCATTGCCCCACCGCGACATGTTTACGGAAACACGTTTGAATTTATTTAATTAGTTGGATTTAGCAGGTGCTCGTTTTAATGAGTTAATGAGGTAAGTTTGACTGCGGGATTTCATTTACTGCTGAACGCGTTTTTCCTCGCCCCCAAGATGTTATAGGAAAAAGACTAACCCACATGCGTCGAGCGACAAATATTGAATATTTATCTTCCCGAAATCGAGCAAATTAAATAGACTGGAGAGCTTCGTTGTTAACTGTGAGATATTACGATTTGTATGTGATATAAAAAGTTTTAAAAAGTTGTTAAGCGAGCGACCGCTTCTCTGAAAGAAGCCTTTTGTAGACACACAGAAAAAGCGAACACACATGCATACATTTTCGCTTTTATATTTATAGATATAATATATATATATATATATATATATATATATATATATATATATATATATATAAAGATGGAGAGAGAGACCGTGGTGCATATATATATATATATATATATATATATATATATATATATATATATATAGTTATATAACTGTGTGTCATATATATATATATATATGTATATATATATATATATATATATATATATATTCATGTAGCATACACACACGCATATACACATTACAAGCAATTCCGTATTATATAACTTAAGTCATTTGCGGTCAAATGACGAAAACTATGTTGCATTATCTATAAAAAACAATTCAGATTGTAATCAACACTTCAGTAAAATTAGACATACACACTTAAAGACTGCGAGTAATGTGTCTTTCTGCGCTTTAGGACTACTGGCAAAGTATTCAATCTAAAAAAGACTTAACACCAATTCACAGCCGTTGCGAGATTTTGTTAAAGAACTAGTTCATGCTTATGATGCTGATTTTTTATCTCATCCAGAACGAAATATGCGAGATATAATTAATTTGTTTCAGCAGCATGTGACGTATTTGGTTCAACTACTAGCATGAAGAAAACGAAAGTAATGTTCATCCGTGCCTCAGGTGCTCCATACATTTAATTATATATCTATGTGAGGGAAAGAAGGATAAATATTGTAGACACATTTGTGTACTTAAATAGAACAGTCTGAATGTGGAGAAAGCCAGAAGGACATTTGAAAAGCAGCTGTGGCCTGATGATGAATTTATTATTCGACAAAGAATAAGCTATTTAATTTTTTTTCTTTATCCAAGTATTTTCAATAAATGACCAATCTCATCTGTGAAAATATGTTTAGCAAAATAATGTTTATAGCCAATCATAAATTTTGCTATTTGCCATATAGATTAAAAACTAAATATTTGCATAACGCAAAAATTAAACAATTATCTTTCATGGTGCTGTAAAGTTCAATGAGGAAAAATGAAGATGCAGTTTTCAGATCCAAAGCAATTCATTAGCGCCTCTCTCTTTCCGCTTGCGTCAAATTATATTTCAAAATTTTAAGCTTCGTATCAGGGACTTCATTTCCCTTCTTCTTTTTTAGACGAACCAATAAAATATCTGCTGCTACCGTTAGCAAACTTTTGATAGCTTAAGAAGATTATATAATTTTTTTAAAGTACTACATGTAATAATTTTTTTATGTAGAAAATTTCAATGATGCTTTGTTTCTTTACCGATTTCCCCTCAGAATCCATGCAATATTCTCCATTTTTAAAAGTACTTAATATTTCTGAGATTTGAAAATGAGAATTTATGCAATATATTTATTCTATTCAAAACGACGAACCGACGAATAGAATGTTCATTAATATGTGAAACGTTACTCTTTTGTGTCACGTTTTTATTTTCATCTCGTGTAAAACACAAAATTCCAATACTGGTATAACAGTAGTATTCCATTAAATCCTTTGAAGTTGCACCTGGTAATCTTCGAAGATGTTAATATCATGTTTCAATAAAAGAGTTAAACATACAGGAGATGATGGCTTTAGAAACTCCAACCTTCTAATTGTTTGATATAGAGATATACAACCCAATTTAACCGAGTTGAACGAACTTTCAATACTGAAAGTGTTCGATTTCGAAATTTCGAATTACATGGCAAGTACGTTTAGTAAATTATTTTTTTCGATGAGTATAAGAGTTACTAAATAATGTAATTTTAATCTAATTTTATTATATACAATATCGTAATCTATAGTTGAATAAGTAATTAACTGTTTTTTATCATGAGAATTACAGGAAAACACGGTTGTTTTATAGTGACAGATTTATGAGCTAAAATTTAAATTAAGCTTGATATTTTATCTTTAAAATTAATTTGCCTTGAATGTAAACATTTTCAGGGTAATTTGAAACAAGTAAAAACCGAATTATATAAAGTATACAAAACAGAAAAGTTATGCAGTAAATAAAATGAACAAAATACAAAATAAAACAAATAATAATCTATTTAATTATAATATTATAGTAAAATCCCTATAAAATTATCGAGAATTTCCATGCTTCCTCAGAAACAAAAATTTTTTTGAAAATCCTGGTTCAAACAAAGGTGTATAGAATTTTTAATGGTATTAAATCGATTATTTAATCCAGTTGGCAATCACCTTTGTCTTGGATATATATATATATATATATATATATATATATATATATATATATATATATATATATATATATTATGGTGGGATTTAGCTGCTTGTCTGGTTTGTCGAGCGTATTTACGTCGAGGAGGTACAAGTGATTGCAGTTCATCGGAGAATTCACCGTTAAAGTACTTGTAGAAAAGACAGAAGGAATCTAAATTTCGTCAATGGGACAGAGGCTGAAGCTTAGATGACAGTTCTGGACCTATCTGGTTGGAGACTCTCTTGTGGACCCTGTCCAGGAGTTAATGACTAATAGCAGATGCACCAGCCGAACTGTGACAACAATACTCCATACTTGGGCGAATGGTGGCCTTATAGAGATACAGGATACTTTCGGGCGTTAGTAGCTTTCTAGCACGGTAGAAAGAGCCTACCTTCTTCGAAGCGGTCCTGTCAATACTCTGTAATTGTTCCAACCCATGTTTCTAGTGAATGTTAGACCGAGGATATATATATATATATATATATATATATATATATGTATACATACATATATATATATATATATATATAAAGATAATAATAAAACTTCATTAGTAATTGTGAATGCGAAAGGTGCTAACACTTTAAGCCCAATTGCTTATTTTATAACTCCAGTTATTTGCAGTCACATGGTGAACATCCTTATGCAATATCTATCTAAAACAATTCAGATTGCAATCAACACGCAAGTACAAATGCTTCATACAAATACAAATAATGTTGTCCATCATTAAGAAAACTACACAACGACTTACGTTTTGGTAACTAATTATAGCGACTATTTACGAGTTTATTCTATCGTTTATTTATGATGTATTATAGTGGGTGATTATAGTATTTTTTTTCATAAAAATATGCGGTATTCTCACTTACTTACATTCCAATAAATCTCACCATAACACACGCCGTGTTATTATCTGAGGAAAACAACTCTGTAGACAAAAGTATTTTTCAGATTCGAAAAACGAATAAAAAGTGCAAGTAATCTCTGTAATGGACGGCAATTTAATTGCCGTTAGTTGACGTATGATTTAAAAAAAAGTTTTTCTGAGTTTGTCTTCAACGCTCACCTCAAATGTGGCAACATATCTGAAGCATAATAAAAGCGTCAATATTTTTAGAAACAGATAGATTTAAAATAAAGATAGATGATAAAAAGAACAACAAAAAATAGGGCGTCATAATTAACAAATATTCAACTGTGCATGCCGAATCATTGCAGATATGACTCTGTCCAGGGGTTTAAATTGGTAGTTTAAGCGACAGAATTTGAATGTAATTCACTATAAACCTTATTTTCATTTTACCAACATGCAAATTGCGTATACTGTTTAGATTATAGAGACTACTGTTCTAATCTTAAATGTTATTATTAGAAAGTTTTTTATGTAACCTCTGACCTTCTTCAGTTTATCTTTGTTAAACGTGGGAATTTTCTATTGCGTTCCGGAATCTGTACGAAAACACTTGTATGGCTGAAACTACTGCCAATAATTTTCCCCATTTTTATCTGTGCCTAAATCCATGAGCAAAGCTTCTTTCTTAGAACTGCACGCCAGTGGAACTCTCTGTCGCTTGCCTGTTTCTCACCTGACTACAACTTAGACGTCTTCAAGTCCAACATAAACAAATTCCTGACAAACCGCCCCCTTAATTAAGACACTCTATCAAAACCCCCAATACTAATGATTACTACAATACTATCTCATTGATTACTGTACACGCAATAACCCTTATCCCCGAGTGGCCTGCGGGCCTTGATAAGTGGTGACCCCCATGTAAAAAAAAAATACTTAATCTACGGGCGTAGTATAATCTCATTCGGGCATATTATTATCTATACATAGTATTATTTAATAATTGAATAATTATTTAACTGTTTTTTATTATAAGAATTACAGAAAACATGGCCGATGTATATACTGAAAGAATTTTTACGAGTTCAAATTAAAATTAAGCCTGATATGTCATCTATTGTTTACGTATCATATTATCTAGATAGTATTATCTATACGGGTATAGCATTATCCCATTCCGCTAGACATTCATGAATATACATCTAAAGTGATTCGCAATTATATTCGTAGTATTACTAGCACTGATTATTAAACCTGAACATTAAACCTAAAAAAAGATGTCGCTAAGAGCGAGATTGAACTCTGTACTTTATCCGTTACGCCACCGATGTGTGTGTTGAGTTTCACCCAAGATAAACACAGTAGTCCGAATAATCCATATAATAAATACAGAGATGTCGGAATCCTAATGGCACTATGCTTACTATTAAATCCTCTACTACAGAGAGTGATAATGTTGAAACTACTACTAATAATAATTTGAGAATTTCAGCGTCAACATTTACATTAGATATCCCCAAACACTAACCAGATCAATGCCCGTATCAGCATTCATTGATAATACAAAGAATGACTGTGAGGCGTTAAGTAATAACCAAAGAGAGAAAAGATCACGACGACCTCCACTGAACTGGCCCGGAGAATACTGAGCTCCTATAGAGATTTATTATTATTTACATGAAAGAGTAATGCAATTGTAATTAGCAGTGAGTCATCAAACGTAAACAGTTGTTGTGAGAACGGAAAGTGATTTGAAATGCATATTAAAAGAAATTTCAAAATTGCCAAATGTATATTTTTGGTGAGGTCCTAGTGAGTAAATAAACTTAGAATTCATGGGTAAAAACGGTTATGCAACTTCATAAGTAATCAAATTGATAAGTCAAATTCAGAGTGCCCATTTTGGGATTCGGGATTTTATCCATATTAAAATCGACATCGCGGCTGACTGTACTCTTTTGTCATGGCGCAATTAAATAGTTAGTGTGGAAAGCCGAAGAGTTATAAAAGAGGGTGGTAATTTGAAATAACATTTTTGCTACTACTACTACTACTAATAATAATAATTTTAGTATAAAATTAGGAACTCAATAAAGATAACAAAAAAAACTGATTTTACGATGAAGTTACAACTCTCCCATTCTATTTAGATTTTAAAAAAATATCGTTATGTCGGTTTCTTGCTTAGTCTTTGTTAATTACAAAACTCAATTTATTTTATTTTCCTAGTTCGCTTTCTGAATTGTATCAAGATATATTGTTATCGATCTGGCTCGCCATATAATTCTAGGACAGATACACTTTCGATAGGTAATACGATCTTATGTATGTACATAGATACGCGATGTATGATGTTGTACAAGGTAATTCTGATCTGGACCAGTGATTCTTTCTTTTTTTCTTGTTCTTAATGCCATTCCAAGCGTTGCATTTGTTTGGCTGAAGTTTTGTTGTCACTGCACTGGATATCATTTCTTAGAGGTAGAACAATCAAAAGAGCAGCCGGTTTCTCTTTGAGTTGCGCCTGTTTGCCAGGAAGTCGCAAGAGTAACAATTACGTTCGCTTCGCTAGTCCCGTATCAAATCTATATTTTAGAGGATCTCTTGTTTGCCGTGCATACAAGAACCAGCACTGCAATAATGGCCACTTCTACAGAACGGCGGACATAGATTAAATAACAAAATAAATATGAAAACAAATAATGACAGCAGAAATAACAGCTATCAAAAGAACTGTTTTTTTTTTTTTTGCTTTTTTCTCAAACAGAAAATGAGCAATATTATTATTATTATTATTATTATTATTATTATTATTATTATTAATAATAATAATAATAATAATAATAGTAATAATAATAACAAAAATAATAACGATAATAATAATAAAATTAATAATAATGGTAATGAAAATAATAGTAATAATAACAATGATAATAATGTTAATGATAATATTAACGGCAATGATAAAATGATGATAATGATAGTGATAATTAAAATAATAATTATAATAATTATGATACTGCTAATAATAATAATAATAGAAGAAGAAGAAGAAGAACAACAACAACAGCAAAGATACTACTACTAGTAATAATATTATTAATAATAATGGTTATACTACTACTACTACTACTACTACTACTACTAATAATAATAATAATAATAATAATAACATTAATAATAATAATAATAATAATAATAAATTGCCACTCAAATCCCAGTGCAGAGCAATGGATGCTGCCAGTGAAAAGTCAATGATAAGCAGCTGTTGCGATAAGGCAAATATTAACGAAAAGGGTGGAGAGTACTGGAAAATCTGGGGAGATTTGTTGTCACTGAAGGAACACCACAGGTTTTGTTTCAAGGAGAGAACTTTGCTGACCTGCATGAAAGCTCCTTGTGAGCCAATAATAATAATAATAATAATAATAATAATAATAATAATAATAATAATAATAATAATATGCCTGGTTTTTGTTTTATTACATCTCCCTGAAAAAATATGGAACTCATTCTCGAAGGCTACTTCTTCAATCTCATCGCGAAATCAGGAGCTTCAATGATGAATAGTTTTCATGATAATGTTGCTGCTAATTACTATAGCAGAGGTCTGAATGCCGCCCATCACATCAAATATTTGAGGTTATTTGAATGTCTCTCCAGACGACTTGATACTACACCTAGCGTAACGACTACCTTCGAAATTACTTGGATTTTAACCTACTGCATATGTCTTTAATGAAGTATAATTGCCACACCCATCCCTTTCAAAGCACTAACATCTCCGATTTGTCACCTATTGGAGACCTTATCACTCACTACCATGAGACTTGAACTGACAGTTGATAGACAACATATAACTGAGATAAAATGCAAGGAGGTATCTCCAAGGTGATTTCTTATTAGCGCTATCATTCGTCATAACTGTGATACCCCTTAAATAATATACTAAGAAAAATCCAAGCTGGCTACAAGTTTACTAATGCAGATGACACAATGAACCGCCTAATGTATATGGATTGACCTGAAAGTGTTTGAAAAAACATAAAGAAGAAACTAGAGACGCTAATAAACACAACCAGAATCTTCAGCTAAAATATCCGTATGGAATTCGGTATAGAACAGTGAGAACTGCTGATTATGAGGTAGGGAATATGAGAGCAACAAGGTATAGTACTACACAATCAAACAGAGATGAGACCGCTAGATGAACATGGTAATTTTAAATACTTGGGAGTTTAGGAAGCAGGCATCATCAAATAACAGAAATGAAAGAGAAAATTGGAAAAGAATACTCAGAAGAATAAGAAAACTCCCTGAAACTAACGTATATAGTAGAAAGCTAATTAAAGGAATAAGCACGTAGTCAGCGTCACTAGTAAGACACTCTGGGCCGTTTAATAGTTGGATCAAAGAAGAACTGAGGAATCTCGACCAGAGGACCGAGAATCTCATGACAATACACAATGCACTACACGTAAAGACTGATGCTGACCGACTTAATGTGAAAATGAAATACGGTGGAAGATGGCTGCTTTGTATAGAAAACTATGTAAATAAAAAAAACAAGAATGAGAAAAATACGTAATGCACAACACTGTAAGAATAATAAACTCAGCAAAAGACGCAGAAGACACAAACAAGTTAAAAAATAATAAACAAGAAAAAAGACTAGGACAGGAAGATGTGAAAACACGAACGATTTTAAAGGATTACAATAGTTGAGACTAATGAAAACACCTGAAAATGGCTGCAAAAAGGAAACCTAATCAGGGGAAACTGAATCCCTAATAATAGCTGTACAAGATAACGCGATTTGTACCAACATCAAAGGAAGAATTGACTAGACACAAGAAGACAGCAAATATAGAGACTGAGGATAAAGAGACAAAATAATAAACATAAGTGAATGCAGCAAACTAGTCCAAAAAGAATATGAAAACAGATACGATAAAATGGAAAAAGACAGTACAATGGCAAAGATAAAACCAATTCATCTTTAATTCAGACAAATTGTACGAACACAAAGCGAAAACAGTACTGAAAAATGAAAGTCACAAGATGCTATGGGACATGGATATACAAAGGGATAACGCCATTCATGCAAGAATACCGGATATCATAAAAGATACCGAGAAGGAAAAGTCCTGCCAGATTGTAGATTTTGCCCTTCCAGCATGCCAGTGACGTGAAGAGTGAAGATCGAGGAGGCAGAGAAGCGCAGAAAATACACGGAACTGACCAGAGAGCACAAAGGATATGGAAAATGAAGAAAGTCACGATAACACGGTTAACAGTAGGAGCGCTGAGAGCAATATCGAAAAACTTTGAAAAATGAATGAGGGAGATTGGAATCAGTAGGAATGGCTGACAAGATTAAACGGATAACAATAATGAAAACTACAGAAATATTATAGAAAACCCGTTAATGCGGAGACTAACACCATACATGGACTACGGACACAAACTATACATACTGAAACGACTATATATTTAAAACGCAACGGAACATCACATGAAATGCTGAAAATTGAAACGGTATAATTGTAAGGTACCCCCATACGCACCTGGGATTCGTCCCTTTTTTTCTCTGCATGTCTATATTACTACAAACTGGCACTCCATAAAATAAGTGAAGGAGGATGAAAAGAATGAGGAGAGAAAGCACAACCAGATTTTTTCCTGAATGAGTGCAAAGAGGACTGGGACCTTGGAGTAGCTTATTTCCACCTAAATTCCAGAGAAGTCCCATGATACCTTTTAACGAGTTATCAATGATAACGTTGCAACAGTTATCAAAAAGTTGAACCGTATTGGAAATCTGGGAAGACATATTCTTACTCAAAACCAAGACTAAACGACAAGTTGTTCTCAAAGCGAAATCTTTGATGATGGCCTGAGTGATTACTTCCAGTGAGTAAATATAATAATTATTAAAATAATGTAAAACTGATCGCATCATCCAAAATGCTCTTTGATAGATAAAAAGAATGGAAACCCCGAAAAGAGAAAGATCCAACCAGATCTACGAAGTGTATTCGAACCTTGGGTATAGTTTGCTGCCACCGTAATTGAAAGAATTATTTTTCTGTAGTGTTGGGAGCATGCAATTTCAGTTATGATTATCATAATAAAGTCAATTTTTACGGTATCTTCTTTTTCCAACAATAATTTAAAACATCGTTTTCCCATGTTAGAAATACTTTTCTAAATGTTAATTCTTGTTTAAGCATGGTCTGTATTCTACACAGGTCCCAGAGAAAAATCAGTGGTAAACGACTATGATGATGACGCAAATTATGATACATTGGTTATAGAAAAGAAGTGGAGAGTGCTTTAAATGTACGAATACTTGCTGTTACTCAGAATTTAGGGCGAGGGACTCGTTATTTTTAGTGAGCAATCATCGATAGTGCTCATGTGAAAACTCAAAATTCAAACATAATAATAGTTAATAGAAACAAACACTTGAGTGATCCTAGACTCGACTTGTGTCAGAAAAATGGCTATGGACGGTCAAAGTGCAAGGGAAAGAGGTTAAGATAGAACACCGGCCACTATGTTATTAAGTAAATAATAATAATAATAATAATAATAATAATAATAATAATAAACATTAACTTTATACTAATAATTGTGTATTTCATAATTTGAAGGCTTTTCTTATGTCCCCACAACAACGCAGAAAAGCCAGTACTAGTTGTCATTAGAATAATAATTGTAAAGTCTTTCAGAAAATTGCCAGATCTAGAATGCAATGAATCAAGTAAATCTCTTTCTCTTCCGCACACACACACACACACACACACACACACACACACATATATATATATATATATATATATATATATATATATATATATATCCATATATATGTGTATGTAAAACATACAGGGTGAATCGATAACATTGTTGCCCCAGAAAAGACGACAGAATTCCATTTCCGTTTGAAGGAAACCGGTTTTTTATTGCAAACTATCTACTAGTTAGTTTGCTGTATACAAATCTCAAGAGAAATATGAGCTTTTTTTCTTGTCTGAAAGTTACAAAATATTCAAGGAGCGAAATCGGAGATGCGCCGCTGTACAAGTCGCGCTCTCTACCGATCCCTTTTATGCAAACAGGACCATTGCCAACACCTTCAAAATACAAACCAGGACAGTTCAACGCTTGAGGGCACAGTTAAACGAAATTTCTCGGCCACGGTTATGGTTTTTATGTGCTTTCAAGTGAACACCACATTATGCCACCTAACATTTTCAAAGTTGGAAGATTGAAAGTCAACACCAAAGTGTACTTGTATGTGCTGATGAGTGTGATGATCCTTAGGTGCAATCAGGCAGCAGAATTGGGCGCCGGCCTACAAGTCCAGGCTTGGCTTCAGATGGAGTGCTACGACTTTGTGCCCTTCTGTTTCTCTTCCCCTCTTTCCCAAACCTGAACCCTCCGGACTACTTCGTTTGGTCATACGTCGAGAACATCACCAACATGATCTCCCACATCACAAAAGCCAGCCTGATCGCAGTCATCTGCCAGTTATTCGTCGAGCCCCCGCCGGCGCATCTAGAAATGGCATGCTTCCAGTTCCGGACCAGTATCGAGACGATGATGTAGGCTTAAGATGGCTACATTAAATAGATGTCAGCTCTACTACATAATCAAATTCATTGAATAAATGTTGTCAATAAAAGTTTTAAAATAAAACTGTAAGGCGACAATTTTATCGTTACACCCTATGTATATATATATATATATATATATATATATATATATATATATATATATATATATATATATATATATATAAATCTACGAAACAGTGTTTCATAGTAAACAACTGATGATCCCTTGGAAAATAAATTATTGGTATTATAGTAAATTCGAGAGCGAGTTGATGCAGTGATTGCAGGTGATTAAATGACTTACTGACTAGATGGTTTTCTAACGAATGATAAAAAATATTTTTTTGTATAGTTTTAAAGGCTAAAAACTTCAAAGAGTATATATATATATATATATATATATATATATATATATATATATATATATATATATATATAACTCTTTATTATAGAAGGTCAGATCTGCAATACAAGTATAAATAGATATTACGCTTTCATGTTGTTTTTATTTTTTTAAATAAGCGAGCATACGGGTGGATTTCCAATCTACGTAACTTACACAACCATGCATGCGAACTTATATATATATATATATATATATATATATATATATATATATATATATATATATATGAAGATAAATTACGCAATATATCAATTATTTAGGAAAAGCTGATCAAAAACGAGAACTTTACCTATTTAGCTGGGATCGACTGCCATTCTCTGCAAACGCGTTAGTTAATGACAAAATAAATGGGTTTAGCTCTCGTTTTTTGACAATTTATTTCTGTGTTGAATATTTATCTCATTGCATCTTGATCAAATAAAATGGATTTTCCCTTGACAACGCAGTTCAAATAGGAAAATAAGCGAACAATTCCTACATGCGTCTTGAATACTCACCACTTTCACTATTTACTAAAGCGTGTTTAATGAAACTATGCGTACAGTCTGTCCCTGTTTAAAATTGATTACATTTATTCCGAAAAACTGCTTTTAATTACGTATTCCACAAAACTAGTAAACAGTTTTACTCTCCATATAGTTAATAGTTACACTCGCCTTTTTACACTAGATACTTCTATATTTGAATATTTATTTTGCAACACAACAAAAAACATATAAACTATTCCATTTCCACTGATCTCATTTGATTCTAAATATTAAATAAGGCTCTAAAACAAATTAATAATCACTCTCTCACTAAGAATACGAAAATATCAGATTAAATAGTTCGATTATTATTATTTATTATGTTTTTGTAAATATTCCGGGGTAAAACCAACCGATGGGAATTTACATATATAATAACCACTCCACGTAATTAAGATTCCTACTCAGAAAAAGAATTCTGGTCTTTATACTAATAATGAATTTCTTTTTTAACATTAGAGGGATTCATCTTACATATAAAAATAAACTCTTCCATCTTTTATAATACAAAGGGCAAATATCTGTTTAAATGTATGCATGTATGCATGTATTTCTCGAAACAATTTTCGACAGAGGCGACGGATTTTTACGAGATCGGTATCATTTTGAAGCTCTACCCTTCGGACGACAAATACCAAAAAATTGGTTGTTATTATTATTTCCTTCACCCTTAACTGGGCACTTTTCTACAGGCAGAGGTAGCAAAAATTGTTCCTTTATGACAATTTAGCTAAAAAAATTCTGTCTTGGATTAGTTTAAATATTAACAAAAATCCACCTACTTTCGCTCACGTGGTTAAAGCCCAGTCGGTATAGTAGCAGCGTCGTTATCTTAAGATTGCACGTTCAAGCCGTGATGTCAGATAATTATTTTTCGATTTTTAAAGCTTTAATATTGAAAGGGGTTAGTTATGCCATTTTTCGTTCGTTTTTTTTTTTCATTACGTTCACTCTTTTTTGTTGTTTTTGTTTTTCCTATTTTAATAAAGAAGTTCTAACAGTCGCTTATTCTTCATTTTGCATCACGTTCGTTTTTTTTCTATCACGTTCGCTGTTTTTTTTTTGTTTTTGTTTGTCCGAGTATTTAAAGAAGTTTTGTTCGCTTATTATTTATTTTACATCACGTTCGTTTTTTTTTTGTTTTTTTTATATTATTCCAACAGGGTTATTACATTCGCTTATTTTTTATTTTCAATTTTGCTTTGATTGAATCCCTTCCCTCCGCGCTCTTCACCATACACGGACAACACCGGGTACGAACATTAGATTACGATAGAGAGAGAATATGTCTTTCAGTGGTTGGGCGCGGGTGGTGCACTCGTGCTAGTCGGACTGACGTATACACACACGCTTTATTTGTTGCATTTGCTTTTCTATTCAATATATTTTTGTTTCTACTTATTATTGAATTGTGTTTTTCTTTCGGGCACTGAGAACTTCCCAACATTTAGGCAAATAATAATATTTTGTCAATAACAATACACATCTATGCATACCAACGTTTAAGGATACTCTTGCTTAACTTCCTTCGTAAAGTAAACAGCATGTGTTGTGTGGCTTCCTCGGTGGATTATCTTTTTAATTACCTGAAATTTACTCATATACGTTAATAGTATTTCTCTTGAATGTTTTTCGTTTAGAAAGTGTTTTATTATCTTTTCTGATATATATTTCACGTGATGATTCCTTAAAAAAATAATAATAAATCAAGCTAATAGTCCATAAAATAAAAGGATTGTCTCTTACGTTCAATTATATACTTTGTAAAGTCCTGATTTAAATACTTCTCTACATACAGATCTAATGATATATATATGTATATATATATATATATATTTATACTCATATAGATATGTTAAATATATATTATTTATATATATATATATATATAATATGTTATATATATATATATGTATATATATATGTTATATATATATATATATATATATATATATATATGTGTGTGTGTGTGTATACAGGGTGACCAAAAAAAAACGGGCCCCAACTGAGGCCCCGTTTTGTAGTGTTTTGTCCGAATTAAGTGAAATAACTAGTTTATTATATTCAAAACATCACATCAAAACACAAGGGTCTTTGACCTTTTTCCCCCGTTCTACAACATATGTTCTAGATGGTCTCCATTTAGCTTTTGTTTTGTTTTTTAGGGGTCACCCTGTATTGTGTATATATATATATATATATATATATATATATATATATATATTATTCACACACACACACACACACCTATATATATATATATATTCGTCCACAGAGTTTTATAATTAATATATATATATACATATATATACACATATATATATATATATATATAGGTGTGTTTTTATGTTTCTTTTAACATATATAATATTTCCCCTTTTGACGTAATACGTTATGATCATATTTTTTATGTTTATCTTTGCTGACGAGATAAATTGCATTTAATTAAAAATAGAAAGACTAAACTCATCCGATACAAAAGGCGAATATTTAAGATAAAACTTTTATAGAATGTTGTGTTTGGTTTCTGGCATACACGTATTCCGCAGGTAAATGCCAAAGTCAAATCTGACAAGCACATCCGATTCCAATCTCTTGTACTATTGTAATTCTTCAGCTTTGAACAAATATAACCACTCAAGTCCGTAAATTCGATCCAACGATCAATGGAGATTTGAGGTTAAAAGGGGGTCATGGTTCTTAAGGTAATCTCGCTGGCAAACAGCTAATGTTCTGCTATTAGGGAAGCCTGCATTTATCGGCGGTCGTAGAATCGATTCAAATTATATTTGTTCTGAGATAATCGATAAACAACAAAACATCTATATCGGCATCACTATCAAAATCCTTATGTCTCTTCAAATCAAGTTTTCGTTGTATGAATGTTAAACCTGCATTCGCATCGCTTCTGAATAGCGAACGTAAAATATTTGTAATAGGTTTGTTTACATAAATACACAGACTACGTAGTAAATATACTGTGTTTTTTTATCAATAATATCGCATTTATTTTATCAATCTCACTCTCTTTTTATAAAGAAAATATAATATATGTTATATATTTATATATATTGATTGTCATCCGAGGTTGATTAACTGAGCTAAATGAATTAAGGACACATTTTTCGCTTATTTGCATAAGTGATCCTAATATGAGCTATATTTACTTAACTTTTACGTAAATTAGGCAAAAAGACAGTACTATTTAGGTAAGATTTAGACATCAAATAGAAAATATTAATAAAATGTTCGTTTTTAAAAGGTTTTTTGAAAGATTTAGCTGATAGAATATGACTAGAAGGTCCTATATGAAACGATAAATATACAGCTAAAAGATAATTTATTGAAACCACTAAACATCGCATCGAAGCACAGAAATTAGGAACTCGTGACTTCTGGAAAATCTACAATAGTGTAGTAAATAATGGGCTATCAACAATTCCCCCACTAACCAAAACTCACGAGGTTGTTTGCTCAGCAACCGACAAGGCTAACATGCTTGCCAGTCGGTTTGCCTAAAACTCCACACTGGACCCTCTCAACCACCCCCTACCTGACTTTCCTATGCTGACAGACGCCACGCTAGACGATCTGAAAATCACCCCTGCTCAGGTGCATGCTATCATAAAACACCTTGACACTTCAAAAGCATGTGAACCCGGTCTCATCCCAGCTGTGCTATTAAAAAGTGCTCCGCTGAAGTAGCTCCAGTTCTCTTCAAACTCTACAACAATGCCTTAATGAATCTTGCTTTCCGGGCTGTTGGAAAACCGCTTCTGTGGTACCAGTATTCAAGAATTCTGGCGAAAGAACTGATCCATTAAATTATCGCCCCATTAGACTCCTCCCACTTTTTGCCAAAATATTTGAGACCTAAATTAATTATGCTCTAGTCCATCACCTTACAGAGGCTAAACTTCTGACTGACCAACAATTTGGATTTAGACAAGCCCGTTCCACAGCAGACATCCTAACTGTAATCTCTGAACGTATATACCACTCGCTGGACAAAGCCGGGGTGGGCAGAGCGGTAGCTCTAGATATATCTAAGGCTTATGACAGGGCATAGCATGAGGGTCTCCTCAGGGAAATCAGATCATATGGTATCACTGGTAGAATACAAACATAATTAAACTCTCTTAGATAAGAGAAAAATCTAGGTTGTCCTCGACGGCCGTACATCTAAACAATATGATATAAATGTGGGAGTGCCCCAAGGGTCTATCCTTGGACCTCTGTTGTTCCTGATATTCATAAATGACCTCCCCGATAAAATTGCCTCTGAGATGGGTATACATGCTTATGACACCACACTCTATAACAGGCATGACAGGAAAATAAATGAACACATATCTAAAGAATTGGCAGAAACACTAGAGGATGACCTCCAATCTGCAGTGGAATGGGGACAAAAATGGATGGTTACGTTCAATGTCACCAAGACTAAACTAGTTTCCATTCAATAATTACAAGAAACCTTCTCTTCTATCAATAGTAATGGCCAACGACACTTTATCTGAGAGTACATCTTTCAAACTCCTTGGCCTAACGTTCACAGAAAACATGAGTTGGAACAATTACATTGAAACCATTGCCAGGGCCGCTGCAAAGAAGGTATGCTCTCTCTACCGTGCTAGAAAATTACTAACATCCGAAAGTATCCTGTACCTCTATAAGACCACCATGCATGGAGTATTGCTGTCATATTTGAGCTGGTGTATCCGCTACTTGTCTCTCGCTCCTAGATAAGGTTCAAAAGAGAGTCGCAAATCTGATAAGCCCCGAACTAGCATCTTAGCTTCAGCTTCTGTCCCATCGACGAAATGTTGCATCCCTCTGTATGTTCTACAAGTATTTTAATGGAGAATGCTCTGACGAACTGCAAGCAGTTGTGCCCCCACGGCGTAAATGCCCTCTACAAACCCGACGGCAGCTAAATCTCACCCCCACATAGTAGAGAATCCTAGATGTAAAAGATCTTTCTACTCCAGTAGTTTCTTCCCCAGAACCGCTAGACTTTGGAATTCCATTCTAGGTCCCAACTTCCCCAACTGTACTGACGTGCAGAAGTTCAAGTGTAATGTGAACGGACATTTTGCTGCCCAAATCCCCACATAGTACCCCAGTAGGTGTTACCCCTGATAGTAGCCCCCTACACCAAAGTGGCAATGTGCCTTGTTATGGGTGAAAATGTAATTTAAAAAAATAGTTTAACCGGGATATAAGATACTTCTTTTCCTTACCCTTCAGATTTTAATATCCAAGTTACACTTATATTCGAGGTTTTTAAATCCGGATTACACTGTACATTGGCCTTCGGGACAAGATCAAAGTGTAGTATCTGTTCTTCAGATGCTGCACTTCTATTTCTTGTTCTCTTTCGGTGGAGGAGAAATCCTTCACGACTGAGACAATTTTTATTTTTGTACCTTTTCTCCACGTTAAAAAACGACCCTGGTGTCTAACTCTGTCCCGTGGGGAGGCATAGTAAATAGGTACACTGTACATTAACACAATTTGGGACCAGAGAAACTGTCCTTTATATCTATGGTTCTTATATTATGGGCTCTTATATCCGGGTCATAATGTATCAGATTTGTATTGAATTTTATTCAGTTATTAAATACTAGGTAAGCGAGATCCTCTGAATTTAAACTTCAACTTAAGATTTTTTAGCAACAGTTAAACCGTCCGCCCTGCTCAACATCCATTCCTACTCCAATTATAAATATTAATGGAAATTAAGCACTGTAAAAATATTAATAGTTACAGAAATAAGATTGAGAAGCGAAATAAATAACAAGTAATTATAACATGGTCCATCACGAGAGAAACATACAGGTTCTGTGGAGTCTCATCTGATGTACTAGTGGCCTGCCTGGCAAGGATTTTAGAGTGTTAATTAGCATAAATAAATAAATAAGGCATCAAAAGTTAGTAAATAGTACATAATAGTATAGGCACCGCCAAAAATGGCCGCAAAATCAAGTTGTTGTTGTTTTTTAAAACTAAATTACATTTATTAAAATCCATTATTTCTGAGTAACTTTTTTTTTTCCAGAAAGATAAAACCCTGAATTTTATCATATAGAAAACAGAATAATGTAAAACTTTTTCTACTATTTTTAATTCAATTTTAAATGTTAAATTTTCCCAAAAAGTTAACAATTGTTATTTTTTGTCTTGCACAAAAAACGTACTTAAATATTTAAAAAAAAGGGTTTTTGAAATAATTTATTTATTCATTTATTGTCTAACTAAGATTTAGGATGATTTTCTAAGAGAATATGCAAAAATATTATAATATAAGTACCTGAATTTCAAATAATTCCACTTATTCATATATGTAACCAGATATTTCGCGTCGCCGAAGAGTTCAGATCGACTCTGTTTACGTTTTCTTTCGATGAGACGAAAACTATGGAAGACTAAACAGGCCAAAAAAACTTATTTTTCAGTGACGAAAATTTCAATGTATTATTAAGCTGAGGCTGGCCAGTACCAGATGGGTGACCATTTGTATGAGTCTGGTTTTTAATGTGTATGTGTGTGGGGGCCAGGCTCCCCAAAATGGGGGGAGGGGGCAATTTAAAGCAGAATAAAAAAAAATTATTTCAGCGCGTTTGGTCCACCGTAGTCGAAAGGCGGCAAACGTTTTCAAACGAGATCGAAACAAATGATGCTACTTTTAACACAAAGGGCACAATATTTATCGAATTTTTTTTTTGTATCGATTATTCAAAGCATGCTCTGTTTAATAATGGTCATGCATTATTCGGCTCGCTAAAAAAAAATTGTTAATTTATTTATCAAAAATTTTAAAATGGCTTTTTTCGTATAAATATCAAAAAAAATTTTTTTTTGTTTTGCTTAACTTAAATTAATTATTTTACTTAACATATTCACCGAATTTCACACTTCAAAACTCAAAAGCGAGATAATTAAACACAATCGAAGTTCTGATATTCAGACGTCAAAATAAGGTATGCAAACAATTTTTTTTTTTTTTTAATCTATAATTCTGTCCCTTACAACAACACAATATGTTTTGTTCAGTTTCAGATGATTATTTTAAGCATATTTGTTCCCACTTCAAAACAAGGGGGGGTTTTGTAAGCAAAAAAAATATATATATAAATATCGTTTATGAAAAATAAGTACACTGTTATAAAGTTCATTCTTCTCCTAATAATCGCTGAAAATTTCGTATTGATCGGATAATTACCTGATTTTTGGTAGATTTTTAAAAAGACGGTCCGTCAAAAAGTACTGACCTGCCCCCCCAGTTTTGGCGGTGCCTATAATAGTAATAACATGGTTTCGGCTTCAGACAGCCAGAGAATATCTTGACTATTTTATCAAAAAGGTCGTGTCTGCTTGTGTTTGTAATTTCCATCCCTATTCTCTAAAAACGGCTGGGCTGATTTTTATGAAATTTCACACGAAAGTACATTATGTGCCTGGCAGTGTTCTTAGATATGTTTTCCTTCGGAAATAATTCAGTAGTAAAATGCAATTTTAACCAAAGTTAACACCTCACTGTTTGTGGCGGAACTAGTCTATGTTACCTGCTAATAGACTATTCTAATCTCAATAAATACCGGAAGACAAATAGTAAGGTGTCACCCGATACTTCTACTGGACTGGTCACTGAAGTGTGGTGTCTGCACAGATGCTGCACTCAAATAAAATTGTCATCGGTTAATGTACGGGAAAACTCTCCTACGCTAAACATTTTACTTTAGCGAAATCCCCTTTTGAGGGGAGCTGGTTATCTCCCACATTAAACCTAACTTGTGTCACATTTTGTTTCGTGAGAAACAAATAAATAACGAGTCGATATTCGATGTACAAATCTAGGTTATTCCTCAGCTACGACGAACAACCCACGTATTGTATGTTTTGCGATATATACTGTTACTTAACTTTGGCGTTCTGATTTGGTTTGGAAACTTTTAACAGGGCTATAACAATGGCGACGTCGGATTACCAGCTCGTAGAGGTCACTCGAATTTCAAATACACTCAGCATTCAAAAGAACCACCGACGGAATGTTGAATTACAAGATAGCGTTAATAAAAAACTGAAAAAAAGGAGAAGGAAACGAATTCACGAAAACATAATAAGTGCATAGACATAAAAGTTTGAATTACAAACTAGTGAACAGTAAGCATATTTTCACATTTTTCTTCTCTTCACGCCATCTAAATACCAAAAAAAAAAGGAAATAGGAATAAGTCATGTTATTGTTTTATATTTCTCGCGTAATAAAAGTATGTAATTTTTTTAACATGGGCATCACCACTTATCAAGGCCCAGAGGCCACTTGAGGATGAGGGTTGCACAGTAGTCACTTGAACAATATAGTAATCGATAGTAATGGAAAATCGGTAAACTTTTAATTTAGCACATCTGCGGTAGATCTTGCAGAACGGAAACCATATTGCGTGTCACTAAGCAGGTTATTTCTGCTGAGGTAGTTGACTATTTCTCTATTTAATATGGATTCCAGCAACTTACTCATGACACACATGAGACTTATTTGTCTGTACAGAGAGGGAGATGACTTATCACCTGATTTCTTAAATACAGGGTATACTGATGAGGTTTTCCAGAGTGTTGGAAATCACGTCTCCTTAAGGCAACTCTTGAACAGTTTCGTAAGTACGGGAGCAAGTTCTGGCTGAAGTTTTTTTAACACTATAATTGGGATGCCGTCAGGGCCAGTTGCTTTACTGGAATCAAGGTTCTTGATTAGCTTGGCGACCTCATGCACAGATATTTGTATGTTACCTAGCGTGTTCTGTGTTATAGGAGGAAATATGGGGAGTTGATGGCCTTCGTCGCATAGGGTAGAATGAGCTGCAAAGTTCTTGGCAAATAGTTTGGCCTTGATAATGGTTGGGATAGAACGTACACGTCTGTTCAGGATCCTATGTGTTATTTGCCAAAATTGGTGGGGATCAAGCCGCTGATCAGCTACTTTGGATTTAACAGACTGGGCATATAGCTCTCTTGCATTTTTATTACTCTTTCACAGTGGTTGCTGGCAGTCCTGAAGGCAGCTTTTGTCTCAGTGCATCTATTAGGTTGGTAGCTATGGAAAAAATGAAGAACTTGTTCACTTTGGACGAAGAAAACCATATCGTAGTCAGCTGGAAAGCAGAAAAACGGAAGACAGTTCCACAGGCGTACAGTTCTTAGAAAGAATCTTTGTTCATAGAATCTACGTTTAGGTTTAGGCACAGATAAAGAGTGGGGAAATTATTGATAGTGCTTACAGCTAGACTATTGTTTCTTGTGAAAGTCTGAGGGGGGCATGGATTGAAGCTCAGTCGAGCACTTGCCATTAAAATAACGATCAAGCAGATGCAAACTCGCAGCATCTCTTCTGTTGCAGGGAAGAGAAAAGGACAACTCCCACGAGGCTACGAAGTCTATTTTGAACTCTATTAAGGCAGGATAAGTCCTTTCTAGCAGCTCCTGCCCAGATATGGCAACAGTACTCCATCTTCGACGTACCTGGCTCTTATATAGATAGAGAATTGCTAAATCGTAGGAGACTAAAGAAAAATAGCTCTCCACCTGCGAAAACAGCGCCTGTCAATAAACCAAGAAAGCAAAATCAAGCAAGGTACACTATCGCTTGTCCTAAAGTGAAGATACCCTTCCCAACCAATCCAGTTTTAAATTTTTATGCGACTGCAGATGATTTTTCACCTGATGCTAAAACTTCAGCTACATCGCAACAGGTACCAGTTGCCACTTTATTTTCTCTAGTATGTGAACATTATTTACCGAGAGTCAGCGTTACTTAAACTGCTTTTCCTACAATACTAGCGAGGGATACCCGGCGTTGCCCGGGTGTTTGGAGGTGTGTGGGGGAGGGGGTTAAAAAAGTAAGTATGAGGATCGAACCCGAACCGTTGAGGCAAAGTTGTAAATTAAAGTGTGAAAAAAATCAGTGCGACGTTAACATTGCCCACAGCGACATGTTTACGGAAACACGTTTGAATTTATTTAATTAGTTAGATTTAGCAGGTGCTCGTTTTAATGAGTTCATGAGGTAAGTTTGACTGCGGGATTTCATTTACTGCTGAACGCTTTTTTTCTCGCCCCCAAAATGTTATAGGAAAAAGACTAACCCACATGCGGCGAGCGACAAATATTGAATATTTATCTTCCCGAAATCGAGCAAATTAAATAGACAGGCGAGCTTCGTTGTTAACTGTGAGATATTACGATTTATATGTGATATAAAAAGTTTTAAAAAGTTGTGAAGCGAGCGATCGCTTCTCTTAAAAAAAGCCTTTTGTTGACATACAGAAAAAGCGAACACACATACATGATGATGATGATTGCAACGTCTTGTCAGACGAGTGCCACTCCCTCAGACATTTAAAATCTATGAGCCCAAATGCCTGAGGGAGTATCTATACAAAGATGATATTACAGAGTCTTAACTTTGTACGACAACTAAGTCTCTCTCTCGGTTCAAAATGTAGAGATCAAGCAACAAGCAAGAGCAAGATAGCCAGCAACAAATTAAACTGCAGACCAGCTTAATGCGGGTAATGGTCTTCCGGTGTATGGTTTTTTAAATCAGAGATTTGCTTCTCCTAGAAAGGTTGCCTTCACCACGGCTTACGGGAGCCCTTTCCACCCCAATACACATATACACACACACAAATATACACGGTGCACGTTGACCCAGAAAAAGAGTTCATTCGCCCTTTAAAAGGTCTTGTTTTTAATCCTTTAGGGAGACTAGCCGCCCTCCTCACCAAACAAGTCTGGTGGGGGAACCAGTTTTGTTGCCGGTGACCCGACCATGAGGCATAATACATAACACACATACATACATACATACATACATACATACATTTTTGCTTTTATATATATAGATAGAAAACTGCCGGGCCGTTTTTACCCGGTGTCTCTTCAAGATAGAATGAAAACACTAGTGGAAACCTCTGGGACAACATCTTCGCTTATTTGATGAATTATTACAAGCTGGGGCGAATGTGAGGTTTATTGACGCTTAATTACTTGCAGCAGAGTTTACCCACATACGTAATCAATTGTTTTATTAAATTCTCGCGATTAATACATGAGAAAATGGCAATAAATGTTGTTTTTTTCTTGCAGGTCAAAAGAAAGAAATTCACCTTGAACAATAAACCCCTAGAAATAGTGGCTATTAAAACTGCCTACGATACATTGGATACTAAATCTCCTCAAATCACACCAGACCCAATTCGTTCGGGGCAGGAAAATGGAAAACCATTGAGCCGTCCATCGTCGAGCCAAAGAGAAAATAATACTGATATACCGCCTGTAGTTACCAGAAGACTAAGCCATAAGGTGTCAGTCGATATCAAGTGGCCCAACTATTATCGTTTGTCGGCTCCGACGAACAACCCACCAGTCTTATGGTTTGCAATACATAATGTTACTTTATTTGGGCGTTATGTGTTCTTTGTAATCATTTAACAGGGCTCTATTTCTTACACAGCCTAGTATAACACATGCCTTTTTGAAGTTTTATTACCGCACAAGTCGAAAGGTTAGACATATAAAATACAACAGAATTTTATATATATATATATATATATATATATATATATATATATATATATATATATATATATATAAGACATGGGTGTGTTCGAATGAATGTTTCTCTTTAAAGCATGCTTGTACCATGATACCTGACTTTATCTTTAAATTAAATTCAAGCAAATATGATTACACAAGCAGTAAGGTCAGCCATAGAAAATCAACAGTATGTTCTTTGATTTGACATGGGCGCTTCGAAATGAATGTTTCTGTTTAGAGCACAATTAAATAATGATAGTTGATTGTGCATTTTAAACATTTATTCAAGCCATTATATATATATATATATATATTTATTCAAACATTTATTCAAGCCATTATATATATATATATATATAAAATAATTCATAAAATCTACAGTAGGTTCTTTACAGTGCAATGTAAACTACAATTTATTGTGCACTTAGTAACTGTGAGGAAGAATGTGAAGCTTTCTCTGGGTGCAGCGCGATAGATCTCCAACTAGATTAAGCAATCATTCGGGTTTATATAAAAATGAACGAATTCACCAATTTAAATGGGAATAACTTGGCCTTCGGGACAAGATCAAAATGTAGTATCTGTTCTTCAGATAATGCACTTCAATTTCCTGTTCTCTGTCAGTGGAGGAGAAATCGTTCACGACTGAGACAATTTTTATTTTTGTTCCTTTTCTCCACGTTAAAAACGACCCTGGTGTCTAACTCTGTCCCGTGGGGAGGCATTGAAAATAGGAACAATATAGGCGGGTGAAACCATTGTTGATAATCATTCAAGCCTGTGCAACGTCGGATCTCCCTGCTTGTCTTTCCATAAGTAATAAATATGATATTTGCAGAACAGTGTGTTAAGAGGCCGCGAAAAATTCCACACGAAGTTATACTAAGTATAAACAAAGTAAAAACTCCCAAAAGAAATATGAAATCATGATTTTACTGCAGATAATCTTCAGAATCAAACTGTGGTTGAACGTGCTTTTTGAGAACTTGTCGACTCCTCGAAATCGAGATTTATCTCAAAATATAATACGTAGGTTTCTGCCTGTCTGGTCCACACGTGTTGATTGTAATAGGCTTCATTTTCTGTTAATAGCTGAAATTATTCTCATTTATTGCCATTTAGAGTTGAATTATGTTCGTATTAAACTAACAGGAATTAGTAAATATAAGTAAATTAATCCAAGATCATATTTTCCATCCAAATGTATATAAAATTACGAAGGTTTCGTAATAAAACCAAATATCTGACAAAAAAGGATAAAACAAAACGCAAAGAATCGAATTATAGAAACATTCTCTCGCATTTAAATAGTTAAAAATCCATGAGGATAATTATAAACAGAATTCTAGACAAATTATCACATGTACATTATCAGGTAGTAGGACTATGACAACAGCATATTCTTTTCCTGTTTTCATGATCAGGTATATATCCATTGATATCTTATGCTTTTAGGTAGCGATGCGATCCTCGGTTGATTGATTGGCTGTGTCGGATATATACTCGCGAGTAAGAACAATCAAAAGAATATGTTGTTGTCATAGTCCTAGGAGTTATCATAGTAGATGATTTCCATATCGTTTTTCCTGTTTTTCATTGTAAACCTAAAAATTATCAAGGCAAAGTTACACGTTATGCCAATACTTTTTGCTTCCTAAATATGAAAGGTATTGTGGAAAAAATAAAGAATCGAGATAAGAGTTTTACAATTAATTGTCAAAGAATATCGAAATTTCTGCTTTACGCATGCAGTTAACTCCAACATCGTTCGTGAAATCAAGAGGGGCCGCCTGTTCACTTAGTTCTTTTTTTCCGTTTCTTAGTCGATCAGTGACGTAGTTCTAAAACATATTTAAACAACATTTCCTCAAATTACAAACAAGAAACTGTTGACAACAGCATATTAAAAGAATACGTTGTTGTCATTGCCCTAGTCATAAGTATTAAGCTCGTAGATCTAGGAACTAGAATATGTCGAGTAGTAGGACTATGACAACAGCATATTTTTTCCTGTTTTCATGATCAGGTATATATCCATTGATATCTTATGCTTTTAGGTAGTGATGTGATCCTCGGTTGATTAAACTAAAGTTTTCCATGGCGTAATAGATAACATACGATTGAATCAAGTTGTAAGTGCCAACATTCTGGATGTCCAAAGTTTAGTTCTGAATAAGAGCGATACTCAGAACCCCCCACCCACAAATTTCCGGTCCGTTAACCATGACAAGCAGAAGCATTAAGTAAGTCGCAATTATATTTTGAGTATTACCTACACTGAGGAATAAATTCTCAACATCCAGAAGAGTCTCACTTTAAAGTTCATTTTATTTAGTACTCCATTTGTGACGTCGCGACCTCTTGTCTAAAAGATTTCTCAGTTCGAGATTATAAAGAATGTTAGAGGTTACATATTCTGAGACGTTATAATGTATATCTAATGAAAATATTTATCAACAAGAAGAAGGTCCTTACAAAACTTATATATATATAAAAAAACAATATTGCCTTTAAATAGTAAATAAAACAAACTTAAATCATAATGTATAAACAGACTGGTGTTCTTTGCACAAGACTATCGGTATTCTTCCTAGAAAAAAAAAACGCTATATTTTACAGCTAACAATCTTGCGTTTATACTATGCTCCATTTGATTGAAAAGTTCAGTGTGATGTTTAGGTATAGGTAAATCGATGTACGAAACAATTCAAGATGGCCGTCTCTTATTTTCGTTCAAATATTGGATATCTCTTCGGAATTGTTGACGCAATCAATCAAAAAGTACCCGTCTTGAAGAAATAGGATTAAATAGCAACAATTCGGTTCGATCGCTTGTGAATGGTTATTGAGTATAAATAGCAGAGAGATCTGAACGAAAATATGGTACATTAGATTTTATTGAATAACTTGACTAGATACTACTAGTATCATGCGACTATTATAAACTAGTAGGCATCGCTAGTTCGCTATTGTTTCGCAATTTAATTATTATTTATTATCTGTAATCATTGAGACGAAACTAATATATAACACAAAGTAATAGGCACTTCTTTTTTTACCATATATCAATATGAAAAAAGTGAAATCTAATCGATGATATGAGAAAATTAATCGATTATATAAATAACACAAAATTCCATTCTCTTAGACTATTCCTATTTTTCTGTTTTAGTAATAAGAAGAAAAAGGGAAAGAAGGAGAGCAAATCATGCCAGATCGTAAATTTCGCTTTTCTCGATGAAGAAGCGAAACAAATACACAGATCTGATCAGAGAACTGAAAGGAATATAGAAGATTAAATAGTTAAGATAACACCAATATTCATAGTGGTATAAGGAATAATTCCGAAAAACTTTTAAAAAAGAAAGATTAGAATCAGATGGCTGAGAAGATACAACGGATAATAATAATGGAAACAGCTTAAATACTGAGAACAAATCTTGAATACGCAATACACATAACATGCAGGTGATAGCCTGATATATAGAAACTGTAACAGAAGTCAAACACAAAAAAATACTACATGGATCACACAAGCTAAAACTATATAATTGCTAGTTACCCCCCCCCAAGTGTTGGCACGAACTGCCATCATGCTGAATAGTCGTAGAGGGGCAAGCAGGATGAAAACACCGATAGCAAAAAGCACAAACCAGACTTTCACTGGATGATTCCAAAGAGGACTGCGATCTTAAGCAGTCTTATTGCAACTCAAATTTTAACAAAAACCAATAGTTGCTGTCAATGAGAAATCAATGATAAACGGTTGTTGCAATAATGCAAATTCATATGCAAATGGTAATCAGCAGAGGCGAAGACTACTGGAAATTGGAAAAGACTTATTGTTCCTCAGACCCAGGGAACATGCAAATTGTTGTCAATGGGAAATTTCTGAGTGAGTGAGTGAATAATAATAATAATAATAATAATAATAATAATAATAATAATAATAATAATAATAATAATAATGCTCTCTCTCTGTTAATAATAAGACGAAATAAAAAGCAACTATATTTTGACTATATAAAATAGTGCTATGATATTATATTTAATTAAATAGGCTACCAATAAAAAAACATCTTTTAGATATTACAATAGCACAAACTGTTGGAAAATTTGGTGAATGATATTCTCAGGTAGAAATTGCCAGGAGGATCGAATGTTCAAGGAGGAATGATTAAAAAACGATTAAAATGTACAATAAAACAAACGCTCAAAACCAGTAAAGTGCAAGACCGTAAAAAGTCTACAACTGCCAGGGAAAATAGATCTTTGAAAAGAGCATTCCTTGAAAATATGAAGAAAGGTTTGTACGAGCTTGCTGCTATACTTAGCGAGGATGCAAACAAAAACGTATAATATCGAATAGTGAGAAGAAGGTCATTATTAAAAGAATGCAAAGCAAGGAAAAAAAGACATGAAATTGGACAACAATTGAGCCAAAAGTGTTTGGTCTTATGTGAATACGCATTCATAACTCCTATCCAAAATCCTCATCATTTTCTGCGCCTCACGTTTCGCATATCTGGAGCGATTTATCATCGCCACATAGAAGGAGAAGCATTCCATACTGATTGTGTGGTCTCAACTGTCAAATTTAGAGGCGGAAGCGTAATGATTGTGGGTTGCATGGCTTCTTTAGACATCGGACTATTGTATGCATCTGAGGGCAGAATCCCATCCACAATTTATACTAACATGATGTACCAGGTTTCCCAAACCTTTTAGACTAAAATATTTAATAATAAAATTCCAATTGATGTAATCTTCCAATAAGACATTGCCAGTCGTTAAAAGTTTCAATAGATTGGTTTGAAAAGCATGGACTTATAGTGATGAAGTGTTCCACTCAATTTCAGATATTAATCCTTTTGAAACTTGTGGTCCCATCTAGGGAAAAGAGTGAGAATGCACAAATTTTCATTAAAAAATCTTTAGAGGCCAAACTTCATGAAGAGTGGCAGAAAATAGATCCTACCAGTTGCAACAATTTAGCCAATAATATGCAAAAAACGAATGAAAATTGCTAGGTAAAAGTAGGACATACCAACTATTGATTGTTGTTAAAATAGATTTATAAATGTTTGCTCCACTATTATCAATCTTTAAGTATATAAGTTTGAATTATAATGTAGACAAAAGTAAAAGACAAAAATTATAAATAATTATAAGGTAGCATTTTTTTGTTAACTAGTTTGTAATAGTCGCTTCCATTTGATATATGGGTTAACTTTTCTCTGTGTCTTAACTGTTTTGGTCCGCCGATTTACTGGAGAAGGGCCTATGTTTTCAGTGGCGTCCGTGCTTCCGAGCGTCCGTGAGTCGCTTAGTCCAGACGATTGCAAGATAAACGTCCATTAGTTTTACCTGAAATTTTGCCACAAATGGTATTTCATTAAATAGATGTGTACTGTAATTTTTTTTTTTTTTTTTGCGAAAATTCCCCGTGCGTCGCCGGGGGCTCAAAAGTGGTCAAAAATGCCTCAAAGTGGCCAAAAATGACATGTTTTTCCCCATAACTGTTGATCCATCCATTAATTTTTTCTGAAACTTGGCTAAAATGTGGAGTCCGTTGTACTTGATAGAGATCCAGTATGGAATATCCTGGCAAATTTCTGGTTCGCGCCCCCTGGGGATTTCAATGCTAAAAACGCTCATTTTTGTGGCTCTTTTCATATTTCTCAATAAAAACTTTATATGTCTTAGTATACAGTGTTTTTCCACGGTGGTCAACTCAAACATGCATGTGTGTAGGCATGAAACTGCACCGTCATCCATTTACACTGGGGTTCGGCCTTCCCAGGGGCTCAAAAGAGGTAAAAAAAATGTCCCTAAATTGCCAAGAATGACACGCTTTGCCACATAACTTTTGATCCATCCATTAGATTCTCCCGAAACCTGATTAAAATGTGGAGCCGATTGTTCTTATTATAAATTCGGTAGAAGTGACCTTGGCAAAACTCTGGTTCGTATCTCTCTGGGATATTTAGGGTTTTTTTACAAGGTAGTCACCCCTTATAAAGGCCCTGAAGCTACTCGGGGATAAGGGTTATTGCGTGTACAGTATGTTAGTATTGGAGATTTGATGAAGTGCCTTACTTAAGGGGGCGGTTCATCGGGAATTTGTTGACATTAGACCTGAAGACATCCAGATTGTAGTCAGGTGGGAAACAAGCAAACGAAACAGAGTTCCACAGACGTGCACTTCTAAGAAAGAAGCTCTGTTCATGGAATTTACGTTTTGATTTTGGCACATATAAGGAGTGGAGAAAAATTTTGACAGTGGTTACAGCTAGACGGGTGTTTATCGTGAAAGATTAGCGAGGGGGGGACCAGAGATTGGAGCTGAGAGGAGCCCTACCATGGTAGTAACGATAAAACAAAGACAGGCTCGCAACGTCTTTCCTATGGGAGAGATGTTTCAGGGAAAAGAAAAGGGCATCACCCACTAGGCCACGAAGCCTATTTTGTACTCAAGGCAGGATATGCTGTTTTTAGAATCTGCTGCCCAGATCTGGCAAGAGTACTCCATCCTTGGACGTACTTGGCTTTTATACAGATAGAGAATTGCATGAGGGGTGAGATATCTTCTGAAGCGGTAGAATGATCCTACCATTTTTCCAGCGACCTTGGAAACTGACTTGGTACGTGTCCCATTTCAGATCAGGAGTAAAGGTCAAGTCCAGAAGCTTATCAAAACATGGAGCTTCCCCTAGACGAGAGCCACCCATTTCAATTGATGCCAGATGCGGATCAGAGCGTTGATGATGTAAAGATAGGAGCATGGTTTTAGATGCATTAAAAGTAACCAGCCACCTCCTCCCCCACTGTACCACGTGCTCAATATCAGAGGAGAGAGAATCAGAGAGAACTTTGTCATTTACGGCCTTTGATGTGTTGCTATAGATGGTCGTTTCATCAGCATAGATACCAACGAATGATTTAAGTATGTGTTTTGGGAGATCATTGATGTATATCAGGAAGAGAGTTGGGCCTAGGCTGGACTCCTGAGAAACTCTAGCATTAATATTGAGGACCTTCGATTTCTGCCTATCAACCACTACTCTTATGAGCCTATCTGAGAGAAATGATTTAATGATCGAGAAAACATTTCCAGTCATACCGTAGCTGGAAATCTTTATTTATACACACACAAATAGGGTTTAAAAAACAGTCCTTTTTGCAGCTCTTTATGCCTATGTAGTGGTTTTCCATGGTGCTGAATTCAAATATACATGTCTTAAGGAGTGCACTTGCCCAGCTTGTCCATTTTCACTGGGATTCGATGTACTCATGAGCTTAAAAGGGTAAAAAACAAAACTCCCCCAAATTGCAACAAATGATACTTTTTACCTGATTTTTGCCCCAACAACTAGATTTTTCTAAAACTTGGCGGAAATGTGAAGACAACGTTAGCCCTTCACATTTTTCACATTCATCATTTCTGCACTATTTTTTTGTCATCATCTCACATGAAGCACCAGAGGGGGGCACGCAAGCGCGACTTGTTTCTCTTGCTTAACTTATTCTATCTCTTCTTCTCAATTGTCTTTTTTAATCTAAAAATGTACTATACTTGCAATAACCCTTATCTCTGAGTGGCTTCCGGGCCTTGATAAGTGGTGATCACTGTGTAAAAAAAAAATATCCATGTCTCTTGTCATGTCGTTCGCTGAAATCAACAAAGTTCTTTTACCTCTTATTTATGCTGGGTTTAATAACTCTTTTCCCCGCATAATAAACTTTCTGTTCCGAATCTAATCACAGACTGCTAACAGCTAAAAATGGGTATGTTGTTTCGTCTTTTTTCTTCGAAGTAATAGCCAAAGAACCATCGTTTTTCTCGGTTGTTTAAACTGCGTATAAAATATGAATCCTCCTTTCGATTACACTTATCTTTTAATGTTTCATGTTTGCTCGAATTTCCACACGAGTTACTAATATTATCACATTGTTATTTTTAAATAATTCAATAGTGCGATTGTTTAAACCAAACACAAGTGGTCTTTAACGAAACAGGACGAAAGTGTAAAATATGAAATGTTGTAAAACAATTGGTTGACGTTGTTTATATGCTTGAGAAAATGAATGCAACGTTAATTTTATGAAGAGAAAAGGTAATGGCCGCCGCCTGGCGACAACCATATTTGGTCGATTTTTCCGGTTGAAAACCTGCGCATGCGCATTAGTGAACATCGTTCGTGCGCTTTGCGCATGTCAGATATCGAACGGAGACATCTGCTACAATCAGAGGAGACTTCCAAATAGAAAACAAAACAAAAATAAAAGAATATGAAAAACGTTTAGAAAAATCTGTAAACGAATGGAATTGCTCAGTTCCATACGAAACAGAAAAAAAAATAAATCAGCAAAATAAAAGCAACTATGCAGATAACAACATAATTACTGGAAAGGAAAGAATAATCGTTCAAGATGCAAAGATTGAAATTAATATAAAAAAGACGAATACAGAAATCAACGGAAAAAAAATGTAAAATGATTCTAAAAAGAGATGCGATGAAATAAGGGTGAAATATTACAAAAAAAAAAATGGGAAAATGCAAAAAAAAATCTCTGTTAATATAAGAGGGATAAATAATTGATAAAGCACATCAACTATTTGATAAAAAATAGTTTGCTAGATGCAAATGTCTTACCTCAATATATGACGACGAAATAGGATTTTAAAATAAACTAGCAGCGCCCCCGGCGTTACCCGGTTAAAAGACACGCTTAATCATATTTTTTATTAATGCGGATTACGTAATTATTATAAAGAAAATCCTCTATCCATTATTATGTCAAACATAATGTAAATGTTTAGAGATCAAAACTATATATATATATATATATATATATATAAAATATAAAATATATTTTTAGTCATCGACATACAGACCTGGTTCGTTGTTTCACAACTCATCAGTGCCGCTAGACTAACACCTCTCCCAAGCCGAGGATCGAACCTAGAACCGTCGTGATGACAGTCGGCAGTCCTACCCCCTGACTACGGAATCGGTGGCCGAAATTAAACTGCCCGAATGTCTATTTAAATAAACATTCGTCCGCCACTATATATATATATATACATATACATATACATATACATATATATATATATAAATATAAACAAACTAACATAGTTTTAAATACCTACAGACACTTGTATTCCTTTTGGGAATAATTAGTTCAGGGTTACACGATTACAGCCGATCTCGAGATTCGAAACCGGCTACGAAGTCATTTCTGACTCCATTAGCAAGGAACAAAACAAACGACACACGAACACCGCAGGAAATATTGTTGAAATTCAAACATGTATTTTTAGATATCGTAACATCCGTCCATCTAATAATCATAACCTCATGATCTGCACATACGAACTTAACTGACCGACTTTCATTTCAACTTTAAAGTCGTCAACAATAAGAATCGAGTTGTAAAAGGGGCTGACATTATTATAACTATAATAATTTTAAAATACCTACAAACACTAAAACAAGTTTTTCATCCTTTCGGGAATCATCAGTGCAGGTTGACACGATTATTGCAGGTCGGGAGATGCACACCTGGTCACGAAGCACACTCTGACTCCATTAGCAAGGAATGAACCTCACAGCCAACCTATCATTCAAATTTAAACATTTTAAAATGTTGTAACATCCGTCCTGAGTGATACATATATACTAGACTACCTCTGACCCGTTGGGTCACTATGTTATATTAGCTATGAAATTCATGTATGAGCGTGACACTTGTGACGTAAAGAAAGCAGTTTTTTTTTTTAGATAACAGAAATATTTCTATGAAAGTATATTAAGATGAAAAATCACGGACGGATCACTCAAACATGAGAAAAAAACCTCCCTATTCGTGTAAAGTTACCTTTTTTTCCGAATAATCGCTCAAAAATCGAAAATTGAACAGAATTTTCCTACGAAGAGAACGCCGGCGAAAATCATTTAGCAGCAAAAACGCACATGAACCTACCCATGTGGATTACATCACTTGTTATAAAGTCATTTGAGTTTTATACTTATATATGTATGTATATATATATATATATATATATATATATTAAATATTTCTGCATGCTAAATCCGATCCCACATTTTGCTAATTCCTACCCTCTGATGAGAAGGGAAGTATTTCTTCGAAACTCCGCGGATTAAGGACTATCCATTTATCTAGTGTTTCCTTTTCAGATTAAATATGTTTTTAACTCATTTCAAAGTGTTTTTTAACATATTTTATTAACTGTTTGTTCATATATATATATATATATATATATATATATATATATATATATATAAGTAAAAATGTCTTTGTGTCTGTGTGTCAGTGCATATTTCCCTACCAAATAACTCTGTCAATTGTCGAGATTTGACATAAAAGGTATTGAGATTTGGGAAAATCTTTTTAATCGATTTTCGGCCTGAAATTTGGCTGTCAAGGAGTCAAAGTTCAACGATTTGACCTTTGAAAACTCTACAAAACTCCTCCGTAATTTTGGGTCTCAACACTTGAAATTTTAGATGTAGGTTACTTGGACATGGATCATACTTTTAATTTGATTTGAGCCAAATTAAATAAAGAAATGGGGTCAAAACTGTTGTCAAAGGTTTTTTAAGATTGATCTCTGCCGCCTCTACCAAATTATTAAATCAATTTCTGCTCTAAATTTTACATAAGTGTATTCAGAAATAGTGCATGCTTTTAATAGGTTTGCTAAAAGGTCAAAGTTCAAAGAATTTGACCTTTGCGTTGTCTAGCAAATACTCAGCCATTTTTATGGTCTAAACCTTTTAAATTACTACACAACGGGTATTCATGCATTTTAATCAGTTTTGGGGCGAAAATTTTGCTGCCAAAAGGTCAAAGTTAAAAGCGTTGACTTTTGCAGATTCTACCAAATTCCTCCGTTGGGTCTAAAGGCTTAAAAGTTTAGATGTAGGTAAGTTAAACAGGGGTAAAACATTTAATTTTTATTTGAGACTAAAATAATAAATGTTAGGGGGTCAAAATTGGGGTCAAAGTAAAAAAAAAATACGTATGAGGTCTCTACCAAGATATTCAAACAAATTTTTGGCTAAACATTTGAAATCTTAAATAAAATGTATTAACACGTAGGGCCAGTTATGAAAAGTACATAGGGCCCAAGCAAAGATGAGCTGAACTGCTAATATATATATATATATATATATATATATATATATATATATATATATATATATATATATGACATCCGTGCCATCAGCTAGAACCGAAACTTAAACATCTCTCTTTACATCATCAACATTCTAATTCACATTTGTCATCAATTGAAATGAATGGCTCTCGTCTTCAGGAGGCCTCAAGTTTTGACAAGGTTCTGGGCTTGACCATTACTCCTGATCTTAAATGGAACACGTATATCAAATCTGTTGCCAAGGCCGCTGGAAAAATGGTGGGATCTTTCTATCGATCCAGTAGATATCTCACTGCTGATGCTATTCTCTACCTATATAAGAGCCAGGTACGTCCAAGGATGGAATACTGTTGCCACATCTGGGACGGGAGCTGCTAGAAAGGACTTGTCCTGCCTTGATAGAGTTCAAAATAGACTTCATAGCCTCGTAGGAGATGTCCTTTTCTCCTCCTTGCAACCTCTATCTCACAGAAGAGATGTTGCGAGTTTGTCTCTGATGTATCGTTATTTTCATGGAAAGTGTTCAACTGAGCTTCAATCTATGGTCCCCCCTCGCCAAATTTCACAACAAACACTCGTCTAGCTGTAAACACTATCAATAATTCCCCCACTCTTTATCTGTGCCTAAACCTAAACGTAGATTCCATGAACAAAGCTTCTTTCTTAGAACTGCACGCCTGTGGAATTGTATTCCGTTTTCCTGCTTTCCGGCTGACTATAATATGGTTGTGTTCAAGTCTAAAGTAAATAAGTTCTTGATGAGCCGTTCCATATAAGTTATTAAATTTACCAAATTTTCATTACTAATGATTACTATATTGACCAATTTCTACTGTACACTCTTTAACCCTTATCCTTGAGTGGCCTCTGGGCCTTGATAATGTGGTGATGCCTTTGTAAAAAAAAAAAAAAAAAATACACCTCTCCACCTTTTCTCCTTAGGCTCTGAGCCAAACTCGATATGCATAAACACACACACACACACACACACACACACACACACACACACATATATATATATATATATATATATATATATATATATATATATATATATATATATATATATATGTATATCGAATATTTATATTCATTACCGTTTTCAATCTATTCACTTATTATTTTTGCAGGCTTTTCGACAGCATGGATAAAATTCCGCACGATTTTCTTGTTTCAGTTCAAAAGTCCCAAGAACTGCCGAGACAATTCGTGATATTAATGATACATTTGGCCCAGGAACTACTAATGAACGTGTGGCACAACGGTGGTTCAAGAAATTTGAAATTTTGCAATCGTGAGAAAGGCCACGAAGATGAAGGCTGTGCTTTATAACGAAAATTTAAAGTCCTTAATTAAGCCAATCCGCGCAAAATAACACGAGAAGTCGCTGTTGAATTCGAGGTCGAAAACCCAATAGTCGTTCGCCATTTAAAGGACCCAGGGAATAAAAACATTTGGATAAATTGGTGCCGCATGAATTGAACGATTAAAAAATCGTCATTTTGAAGTGTTTTCTACGCCCGTTCTGTGCAACAAAACCGACCCATTTCTCGAACGGTTTGTGACGTGTGATAGAAAGTTGATCTGCTACGACAACCGTCGACGTTTGGCACAGTGGTTAAATACCTGAGAAGCACCACAACACTTTCCGAATCCCATTAAAGAAGAATAAAGGGCAAATCAAATGAGGTATAGTTTGTTTAAGCAGTTACATCAAATTTAGCTTAAATTTGCAGATTTAAAAGAAAATACATGTGCGGACATTCTGTGTGCCGTCTATATATATATATATATATATATATATATATATATATAATAAACCTCTGGTATTGATGAAGGGAAAGGGAAGACTAACACTTGCGCTGTTGTTTCAAATGATCTGAAATAACAGCAAGAGGAGACTTGATTCAAATTATTATTCGCAATGTGTTATATTTCCCTCTTTTTCGAAATGTATCTATATATATATATATATATATATATATATATATATATATATATATATATATATATATATATAGTGGCGCCAAAAAAAGTGTGTACTTGTTTAAACAGTAATATTCAATTTAGTTTAAATTTGCAGCTTTTGAAAAAATGACATCTTTTTTGGCGCCACTGTATACATGTATCCAAATTGAATATTGGAAGTATTATATTATTAGTTCTGGGGGACATAATTATATGGAAATTTGCAAGTTTTTAAGATTATAATACTATTCTATGGTTAAAAGTTTATGACAAGAAAAAATCCATTCATGCAAAAATACGAAGCCGAATTGAAAAAATATTTGTAGAAACATTATTAAAAATATAATTTGCTGATCATAACATGTCCTGCGTGTGAATACACTTTATGTAAAATTTCAAATGTGTAGACTAACATTTGATTTCGTAGAGCTCACAGAGACCAATTTTTTTAACTTTGACCCAAATTTTGACGCCTTAATATTTATTATTTTTGGCTTTAAATCAAAATACAAAGTTTTACCCATGTCCAAGTTACCTACATCTAAAATTTGAAGTCTTCAGACCAAAAATTGGCGGAGGAATTTGGTAGATTCTGCAAAAGTAAACCCTTTCAACTTTGACATTTTGGCAGCCAAATCTTCGCCCCAAAACTGATTAAAATGCTTGCCACATGTCTGACTACCCGTTATGTATAAATTTCAAATTTTAGACCCAAAATTGACTGAGTAGTTTGCTAGACACCGCAAAGATAAAATCTTTAGAACTTTGACCCCTTGGCAGTTAAAACTTTCGACCCAAACCGATTAAACAGCTTGTCCTATCTCTCAATACTATTTATATGAAATTTCAAATGTTTAGACCTGAAATTTGCTGAGTAATTTGGTAGAGACAGCAGAGGTCATATTCTTTTTAGTTTAACCCCAGTTTCGACCCCTTAACATTTATTTTTTGAAAGGCTCAAATCAAATAAGAAAAAGTGTGATCCATGTCCATGTAACTTACATTCTAAATTTAAGTCATTGGACCCAAAATTGGTAGAGGAGTTTGATAGAGTTTTCAAAGGTCAAATCGTTGAACATTGACCCGTTGAAAGCCAAATTCTGGCTGAAAACCGATTAAAAAGATTTTCCCAAATCTCAATAGTCCTTATGTCAAATCCCGACTCTCTAGACAGAAAACTGACAGGGTTATTTGGTAAGGATATGTACACACACACACACACACACACACACACACATACAGACACACACACACACACACACATTTTCACTTTTATACATATATACATAGATAGATAGATAGATAGATAGATAGATAGGCTAGCCAAGATCGAAGTTTAGTATCTGTTCTGGTGCTTCGTTTATGTTTAGTTAATTGGTTCTGGGTCAATGTAGGAGAAACCCCTCATATTGAGACAATTGTTATTTTTTATGCTGTCGGAGTGTCCCCCTTTTTACTCTTGTTTTAGGGGAGCTGGTTTCCGCACACATAGTAAAAACGACGTCTTGTCACATTTGCTTTCTTGGGGAAGCAAATAAATTTTAAAATTTTTTATAGGTTCCTGCTGATGACTCGTTGGAGCGACTCAACGAGACTGTTTTATGGACGATGATTTTTACCACGCAATAATAAGAAACAACCAGTGGATTCAGCAGAATATTTCTTAAGCAGAAATGTTTATCGAAAACGAACCATCGACGAGTAATTGTTCAAATTACACTTTAAGATCCCCATGTTTTAGTCGACGGGAAAGAGCTTCGTAGTATTTGTCTACAGATAGAAGCACGTAAGGAAAGAAACGCTGTTCATGGAACTAGTGCTCGGTTTTTTGCACTGAGAGTGAGAGATAGAGAGAGAGAGAGAGAAAATAAAAAAGAGATTGAAAGTTCTCAGCTGTTGTGCTAGTCAAGCAATTTTTTGTGAATGTTTTACAGGGACGGGAGATTGGAGATCAGTTCAGAAAATATTATGTAGATGGATGAGGGAGACAAATGCGGATGTAAATATGATACGTCGACGGACGAAAATCATTAAGTCATCAGGTAATGTCCGGATCTTTTGGCAAAAAAATGAATATTAATTATTTAACTGTCGTCAGAATCCCAAATTCCCATACATCAGGCTAAATGAACCGTCTTTATTGTATAGACATTTAAAATCTTTTGGAGGGGTGGGTCACTCCAAACATTCGGGGCAGTTCAAAAGAACTATAAATAGATTCGGGGCAGTTCTTTTGAACTGCCCCGAATCTATTTTTTTTAAGTAGGCTAGAAGAATTTTTATGAGACGGAAGAAAATCCTGGAATACTGACACCAGTCACATATGAGTTTAACTCAGATTATAATAGAATATGTCGAAAGAACAACATCACTAAAGCTCAATGGAATTGAAACTGTCAAATATTAAATAGTTTCAGATTTTTCTCCCCAAAGAATTAATGGCGGCACCAGTCTCAGTTGGTAACACAAAAATGACTGAGTAACATGACAGCTATAGTTTGCATTTCAAAGAGAGAAAATTAACGATCGTTATAATCGAGAACCAAAGACAAGAAGCTGGTGCAATGAAGCAAAGTGATTTTCACCGGTTATCAAGAAAGTGGAGGATAGTAATTGTCTGTATTTTTAAGATGAGGTGTTTTCATTTATTGAGATTGTCGAACTGACTTCCTCATCTTGGTTGTTATAGTCACAACGTTTCGGCCGTTTTGCCCTCCGGCCTTCATCAGGTGTTTTGTATCGAACTGGGGAACCGTTTGTTAGTAGTCTCGAACCCAACCCTTTATTATTATTACGGGGGTACTGTGTTCGGACTCCAGCTAGGCTCTGGGACATAGTTGCTGATTCTCTGTTTTGAATGTTACTTTCCACTGCCTTCGTTCAGGATTGAACTCAGCACCTTTGGGTAACTGTAAACTTTGATACAACGTCTAGGACCACTCGGCAATATGTCACTAGGACAGGGAGGGGAAAACGGCCGAAACGTTGTGACTATAACAACCAAGATGAGGAAGTCAGTCCGACAATCTCAATAAAAGTGGAGGATGTTATCAATTTGGCTCCAAAAAAAGAGCACTTGTTATTTTCATTGAGCAATCTTAATACTGACTAGGTAGTTAATAATATGATGACGATGGTGATACTGACAGGTTGTAGATAAACGTGACAGCACTGAGATTAATAAACTTATATTTTTACTACTATTTCTACAACTACCCCTTCTACTACCACTATGCCTATTACAATTACCGCAGAGGCCCAGAGCATGTAATTTCATTCCAACTGAGTACCAAAAAAATTACCCGAAAAAAAAATTTCTAAGAAAGTAAAAAAATAAAAATTGGCA
This sequence comes from Euprymna scolopes, assembly GCF_053919585.1. Classification (NCBI taxonomy): domain Eukaryota; kingdom Metazoa; phylum Mollusca; class Cephalopoda; order Sepiida; family Sepiolidae; genus Euprymna; species Euprymna scolopes. Next base: position 143,530,771 of record NC_136485.1, read on the forward strand.
CTTCTGCAGGACAGTGATATATTAGCAACAGAGACGAGTTATCGACCCCTGTTCTTTGAAAGAGAAATAACTTTTAGCGACCATTATGCGAACCTCAAATATAAACAAGTGTTTACGATAACACAAAAATATAATGACAAATAAATAACACAAAAAAATGAAAATCGAAACATTTATTTTATAAAAATGTATCAAAATTTATTTTAATGTATTATTTTTTTTTTCAATTAATGATTCAAAACTTAAAATAAAATAATAAATTTGATAAAGATTTGAAACAGTTATAGACTGTTTTTAGAATTATTTGTTTTTATTTTACGGTAAAAATATAACTAAATATAATTTTAAACGATGAAACATTTATAGACGTGTAAGAATGTTTTTTTTTTATACAGAAAGATTATATAAAAAGGTATCAAAATGTCATTTTAGTTTGCACGCATTTTTAGAAAAGGAAGAATTACGAGGGACGTGCAATAAGTAAGGCCCCTGACCCACTTCCCATAGCAGTAGAGCAACGAAGCTTAGCATAGTTATTAGTCTTTCTCTACATAGGAACCACCCAGAGTTATGCAATACTTCCATCGTTTGATGCAGCTCTGGAGACCGTTTTTGTAGAATACCTCAGACTGGTGTTCCAACCACGACGTTACTTCAGAAATCAATCTGGGAAACGCTTTCCTTTCAAAAACAAATTCATGGCTGGCAAGAGGTGAAAGTCAGAGGGTGCAAGGTCAGGAGAGTAGGGTGGATTTCATAACCACATGCTTGTACTTCTGATCTGGCGACATGCGAGTTGTGGACTGGAGCGTTGTCCTGCAGGAGGAGGGTACCTTTGCTGATCTTGCCCCGCCTCTTAATTTTTATAGCTTCCCTTAATTTCCTCAAAAGTGAAGCATAATAGGCTCCTGTAATTGGTGTACCCTTTGCCAGGAAATCTGTCATCAAAACTCCTTCCTGGTTCCAGAAGACTGTGAGCGTAACCTTTCCAGCGCAGGGCTGCACGCTTGCCTTCTTTGGAGGTGGGGAGTCCAAGTGCTTCCACTGCATTGGCTGGGCTTTGGTCTCTGGATCATAGTGATGGTCCCAGGTTTCATCCTGTGTAATCAGTCTTTTGAAACACTTTGACTAATCTTCTTGGCACATCTACAAATTCATCATCAGGCACTCGACGCGTTTCCAAAGACCCTGTACTAATCTTGACATCTTGGCCTATTTGGCGAATAGTAATGCGCTGATCTTCCAAAATGGCAGCCTCAAGTTGACGGATATATGCCTCATCGATGGCAGAAGGTGGCGACCAGGTCTGGGAGCTGTTTCCACAGACTTCCGACCATGTTTGAATTCACGATGCCAGCGTTTTACAAGGTCATATGATGGGGCATTATCACCATAAGTTTCTTTCATTTCATCAAAAGTCTCCTGTGGTGTACGTCCTTTCAAATACAAAAACCGGATCTCTGCTCGACATTCAACAGGCTCAATTTCACACCTGACTCAGTTCAAACACCTGTAAAACAGAAACCACAATTAGTTCAGAGCTGTAATTTGCCACATACCCGTAGACATATAAATCATTGCACATGCAAAATTTCTGCTAGATCAGACAACTGGAAGTGAGTCAGGGGCATTACTTGTTGCACGCCCCTCGTATCGACCCCTTTTCTCTGGATGAGAAGCGACATATATCGGCTGTTGTTGGAACTAAAATACACACTGACATGTTGAAGTGTCAAATTTTTATTCAATGCAAAATACAATGCGCGCGGCGTTCCATCTAGAACACCTTTTACGGCCTTTTGAATATCACAAATTTAATAAAATTCTGAAATCTGACAATTTTCCCTTGTATTTTATGAAAGTTTGAAATTTTTTTATATTACTTAAAAAAAATTCTACTTATATGTAAGCGCTTACACACAGACTCGATTTTATCTTTCTATACTCCCATAAGTTTGTTCCCGTATGTATTTATATTCATATTAAAACCCCTTTTTATATTTATTAAAAAGAAGATACAACTTTCTTATATATGGGTTGTAGAATTGCATTAATCTGCAAAAGATCTAGCTAATCTTCATAGTATTTTCAAGATTTTTTAATTAATTCCCTGAAGTTTTTCGGCTTTCTTATTGAATGATCATCTTTAGTTTACAAGTGCATGTAATTATATTCATGCAGATATTCTACATAATTTATAATTACGTAATATTTGCGTAAAAAAATTTATAGTAAACATATACCACTTTTTTAGTTATATTTATGTATGCGTATTTATACTCGTTTTTAAAATATGCCTACCAAACTCCTTTGCCAGTTTTTTTAGTTTACAGTCATAAGATTTAATATATAGGATATTCGAACCCATGCGAAACTTTTTTTTTTAGCCGGGAAAAATTGGTGCAAAGTGTTAAAATTAAAAAAGTAAAATTTTCCATGTTAAATTTAAACGACGGCATTACAAATATGCGTGTGGACGTCATAGCTATCGGTTCCTGCTTTAATTTTTAGCCTTGCAGCAAACATGTCTACATTGCATTCACTTCAAAGGAAATGTAATCGTAAGCTAATAATTTTGGTTTCGATTCTCTGTGCTGGCGCACGTATCATTTTTTTTTTTTACTTTATTACTAAATATTAGGTCCAATATAATATGAAAATAAGTACGAAATATCATATTTAAGCGTGTTTTACAACCGGACAATGTAGGGTTGCATGCCAGTATGGATAATAAAACAACACTTTTCGAACACATATTTCCCGATTCATCCTTTTTTTTTTCATAGCCTTGGAAATTCAAAATAGGCATTTCTTCTAGGAAACATTGGCAAATTATTTGCATTGACCCCCATTCAAAGATCTGGTTTTATATTGATCATTTAACTTTCGTCAGCATCCTAAATCCGCATAAATCAGGCTAATTGAACTGTGTCTATTGTATAGATATTTAAAATCTTTTTGAGGGGTAGGTAACTCTAAACATTGTCTAATTCTGACCCATTTTCTGTTGGGGATCAAACATAGCTATTTCCCAGGGAAAAATCGGCAAAATATTTGAACTACACCATCAAATTACACTTTTAGGATGACTGCTAGTCATAGGTTCATTTACTTTGAATCCCAAATTTATACTTTTCAGAATCAATAATATTCTTTTCTTTTTTTTTTTTTTGCAATCAAACCAGTTTTCAAAATAAGTACATGAAGATATTTAGGAATGAATATGTAAAGGTTAATGTCCGAATTTTATCAGAATTCAAAAACTAAGTTTAATTAAGTATTGATTATTGAATTTTCTGAAGTATTCGAGATGGCTTTTGATCAAGCTTTTTTGACAATATTTATTATATGCATATTAAAATCCTGTTTTGGACTCGATATGTTTCTTTCATGTTCTTGTTTTGACAGATCTTTAGAACCTTAAGTCAACCTTAAGGGATCCAAAAATAGCTATTTGATCAGAAATATCGAACACAACTTTTTGTTCATTTTACAATTGCGTTCAGTAATTTCACGGGTCGAAAATAGCAATACTTTTAGAAAGAAAGCAAATAATCACTTCAACATGCTTTACACTTATGATCGCACCCATATAAATCAACAAATACATAAAAAGTAAATAAGAAAGCTTGTTCAAACTAGAACTTGTCAGAAGAAAACAGACTCCAATCTTTTTAGTTTCAAGTGAAGTTTGCTCTGTGTGATCAGAGGCTTTGCATACGGTATACAATTGCTCCAGTATTATTTGTTGTTATATAGATTCAATCGCTTCAGTAATCGATGGTTTATATCTTCGATTTGCTTGTTGCATTCACATTTCCTAATGAACAGTTGCCATCACATTTCATACAACAACGTCCCGAATCGGAATAATCTTATTGTCGCCCTCTACTTCCTCCCTAGAATACCACCCATAACATCCTTAGATATTTATGCAGATGACACCAGAATATATGGCAACACATCTTAGGCTGGCAATGATTAAGATCTTTCTGATTCTCTCTCTTCTGATCTTGAGCATGATGTGAAATAGAGAAAATGTGGCTGGTTAATTTTAATAAATCTAAAACCAAAATTCTCTCTTTTAGTCAGAATCTTTCTGGGCCTAACCTGGATTCAATTGGAATTAATGGATCTCGTCTTAAGGAATTATTATGTCTTGGCAGGCTTCTGAAACTGACTTTCACTCCTGATATGAACTGAAACATCCAGTCATCTGCCAAGATCGCCTGTAAAATGTCTCCTGCCCTAATAAAATTCAAAATCGGCTTCGAAACTTAGTGAACAGTGCCTTTTTCTTCTCTTCAACTGTTTTCCTTCAGAAGAAACGTTGAGAGTCTCTGCTATATCGATATTTTCTTGGCAGGTGCTCAGATGAGCTCAAATCTATGAACCCTTTTTACCAAAATACTCGTTCAATTACAATCAGTATTTTTTTTTACAATGGTGTCACCACTTATCAAGGCCCAGAGGCCACTCGAGGATAAGGGTTAATAGGCATACATTAGTCATTGTGATTTTAGCATAGTAAACAGTGGGAATTTTGAAACTTGGATTACTAAGGGGGACGATTCAATTAGAACTTGTTCACATTGGACTTTTTCTTTTTTTTTCATAGGTATCAACTCATTATCAAGGCCAAGAGGCCACTCAAGGATAAGGGTTAAAGGGTGTACAGTAGAAATTGGACAATATAATAATCATTAGTAATGAAAATTTGGTAAATTTGATAACTTATATAGAACAGCTCATCAAGAACTTATTTACGTTAGACTTGAACACAACCATATTATAGTCAGCCGGAAAGCAGGAAAACGGAAGACAGTTCCACAGGCGTGCAGTTCTAATAAAAAAGATTTGTTCATGGAATCTACGTTTAGGTTTAGGCACAGATAAAGAGTGGGGGGAATTATTGATAGTGTTTACAGCTAGACGAGTGTTTCTTGTATTAACACTTCTCTACTTCTCTGTCGTGCCTAAATCTAAACACAGCTTCCATTAACAAAGCTTTTTTCCCTAGAATTGCCTGCCCGTGGAAAACTGTTGTACTGGCTTGCTTTCAGGTTGACTCTAATATAGTAGCCTTCAAGTCCAATGTAAAGAAATTCTTAATAAACACCCACCTTAAATAATTCAAATGTTAACCAATCTGCGCTATTAACCACTGCAACTCTACCACCTCATATTCGTTAACCGTTACTAACGAGTGGCTTTCGAATCTTGATAAATGGTGATTTCTTCGTAAAATAAATAACACTCCCAACCATTCATTTTTATCAATTCAGCAGGGTGCTGTATGTGTCCATGTCTAATATGCTTCATCTTTGCTCAGGAACAATTTTTTGAAATGTTATTATTGTTTCCTTACAGCTTTGCTCGTACGTCTCTCTATTTCGCAAGTACAGGAAACTATGCGTAAGGTAATACTAAGTGTTTATTCAGTTTTTAAATGTTATCTTTGTGTATGTAATTAGATTATTTGCTAAGAAAGTCATGAATTATGGGCATCATATCATTAATTAAATATCATAGCCTTTGTTTCATTTGTTAATATACATCTTTCCCCCGTGCAGAATTTACATAGCCCGAGCACGGGCCAGTCTTGCTTTTTCTAATAATTTCTCTTACATCATCTTTTGCTTCAAAAATACTTATCAGTTCTTTCAACACATGTTTGGAAATCAATATAACATCGATACAACATCTTTTAATGGCATGATATACCATTAATATATGAATATGTTATGGTTATGCAATGTTGGTCCACATCCAAAAGTGGCTTCTAAATAATTCATTTACTGCTTACAAAATCTTAAGTCTTGGTGTAGATAGTTTCATTGTCATCTAACGTTTTATAAAGATACTTTGTGTATTAGAAGTCGATCTCTCAGTTTTTGAACCACCATCCTGAATTATTCAAGATTTGCTCAATGTGTGAATTTGGACTTGAAGCGTATGCAATCTGCACCTCACAAAACAAAGATAAATTTCAAAATCTTTCATTGAATCTTTCATAACACAATTGGCATTTAAATATATATTATCAATACTAATAGACAAGTTAATTGTGTTCAAGTCATTTCTTTTTTCTTAATTTCAAAATTGAAAAGGTCCATATCTGTCTCAATTTCTCCATTGAAATAAATAGGTCTGAAGGAACGTGCTGAATTTCCAATCTTGTTCTTACATAGGTTTCCAGTTTCTCGCCACTCACATATTGTAAGAGTTTCATTACAACTATACCATACTGAAACAAGTGTTCAGACTCTTCATCGCCACCAGTATCACTATCGTCGTTATAACCCTAGAATTGTCTTCTTTCCCGTCAACGCATTTCTTTTTGGAGTTTATAGCAGGGATCGAACCCGCACCATCACCACTATCTTTCAGGTAGAATAGTAAATTCTAAAAGAACTGATCAGGAGAGATTTTTCTGATAATTTGGATGAGTAATTTCTAAACGTTTATCACACGGGTATTAATATCAAGTCTTCTGCCTTTATCGTTAATGACTACGTTTGTATTGGGTTTCAATGACCGTCTGATTTAATTTGTTAGTTGTTGGAAACTGATTTTATTTCTGTCAAGAGAGATGCATCATTTGTCTCATCTGTTATTTACTCGGCACCATCCAATACTTAAGAAAAATGGCGTTCAGAGGCGAGAATGGTGTTGGCAAGAACATCCGTTTTCCGTTTTACTTTTAAGTTGCAAATAATCAATGTCAAAGAAAACTGGTTTGTATATCAATAAATCTATTCAACATGTATTTGTTATGGTTTTTGCTTGTAATCTTTCAAGATCATTTTAGTCTTTCTCAGACTTTGAGAAAGTTGTGTTAAAGTCTGGGTATCCTTGAGATCTCTGTTGTTTTTTCGTTGTTTTTTTTTTTCGTCCCGATCCCTCACCTTGGGAAAAAACGCCCGCATTTTAAAAATCATATCGAGGCATGACGTTATGTGAAACAACTTTATTAGCCGCAAAAGCTTCTGTTATTTTCTCTGTACTGAGATATGGAAATATGTGAGAGAATTGTTTCATTGCAATACAACCAAATGATTCTCTCCCACATTTTCGACTTGCGTAATTTCGTATTGCGCGTGTAAGATGTACGGAAGAACATTGTATTATATGTGCGTGGATGGCAATTAATTGTTAACTGCAACATATTAATTCGCATCACTTAATCACATTCCTTCTCTTCTATTAAACAACTCGTTTTTAACAGCAGCTTCTATTAAAAATGACAACAGCAGCTTCTATTAAATATGACATCAGTGTTATAAAAAAATCAGTGTTATAAAAATTGTTCCTGAGAAAATATAAACCATATAAACTGTTGAATTGATAAAAATGAATGGTTGGGAATGTTATTTACTTTACAAATAAATCACCACTTATCAAGGTTCGAAAGCCACTCGTTAGTATTGGTTAACGAATATGAGGTGGTAGCGTTGCAGTGGTTAATAGCGCAGATTGGTTAACATTTGAATTAATTAAGGTGGGGGTTTATTAAGAATTTCTTTACATTGGACTTGAAGGCTACTATATTAGAGTCGGCTTGAAAGCAAGCCAGTAGAACAGTTTTCCACAGGCAGGCAATTCTAGGAAAAGAAGCTTTGTTAATGGAAACTGTGTTTAGATTTAGATTCAGAGAAGGAGAGACGGTTAATACTGATTGTAATTGATCGAGAGTCATAAATAATAAGATCCAAACTAGTCAACAGGTCAATCACTTGTTACACATGTCAACCTCGAAATCTTCAGCCAAATCTGAAATATCCTAATGTTAGTGTTTTCGGACTGCAATGCCTAAATATGGATATTCGGTCTAAGATCCCTTCAAAATATATATTTAAATCCAAGTGCATTTGTCTTTACTATAGCTTTCAAATGAGCATTCAGTGATCTCTCCGTACCACAACCTGAAATATTTCAACGTTACTGTTTTGCGACTTCAATGCCATATATGAAATTTCGAACCCAGACATTCGAAAAATGAAGATTGTTTTTATTATTACTTATTTAACAAACCATCACACAATGCTATACAATAGTTTTTCGTAGATTTATGGAAAATGGCATGCTGGTCCCACTGTGTACTACAGATGACGTCACGATTGTTTTCAATTCCTATGTCAAAAAATACCTGTCATATTGTCATATAAATTACTTATACTCCTTCCATAGTAGTGGTCAATAATCCAATCAACATAGAATTCTATTCTTGAATGACCTCTGTCTTAACCATTAGTATAATTGATGATAATAATAATAATAATAATAATAATAATAATAATAATTTTTAAAAAAATAATGATTAAAAAAATAATAATTAAAAATAATAATAATAATAATTTAAAATAATAATAATAATAATTTAAAAATAAATAAATAATAATTTAAAAAATAATAATAATGATAATTAAAAAATAATAATAATTGAAAACAAATAATAATAATAATTTAAAATAATAATAATAATAATAAAAGTATAATTGATAATAATAATAATAATAATAATAATAATAATGATAATAATAATAATAATAACAAATTTTAAAAAATGATAATAATAGGAAACCCATGACCATGCACAATGCACTACATCCGAAGGACGATGGTGACCGACTCTATGTAAACAGGAAACACGACAGGAGAGGAATGGTTAATATAGAAGACTCTGTGAATGACAGCAGAAAAGAATTAGAAAAATACCTAATGCAAAACACTGAAAGAATAATCATAGCAGCGAGAGACACAGAAAAAATGAATAACACAGGAAACAGAGAGACAAAGGATAAGACAAGAAAAGAAAAGTGTAAAAAGAAACAAATACACGGAAGATTCATAAGGATGACAAAAGATGATAATAACGAGAAAATTTGGACATGGATGCGAAAAGAACACATAAGCCGAGAAACTGAATCACCGCAGCACAACACAAATCGATAAGAACGCACCACATCAAATCCAAGACAAGTGGTAAAAACATAAGCCGGCAACAGTAGTTGAAAACAAGAATCAGAAAGTCCTATGAAACATGGACATACAAACTGATAAACCCATCCAAGCAAGAAGAACGGATGTCGTAATAATTAACAAGAAAGAAAAATACTGTCAGATTATAGACTTTTCTGTTCCAGCTGACCACAGGGTGAATATCAAAGAAAAGGAGAAACGGAGCAAATACACCGAGCTGGCCAGAGAGCTGAAAGGGACATTGAAGAGGAAGAAAATAAAAATAATCCTTATAATATTAGGAGCACTAGGAACAATCCTCAAAAACTTTGAAAAAAGAATGGGAGAAATTGGAATCAAAGAAATGACTGGAAAAATATAAAAACCTTGAATATGAAAACTAACACTCAGGAGCAACAAGTGCGGGCCAGACAAACTGCTGCAAAGGCAAAACATGAGACAATACATAAAAGCAAGAACACTGAAACCGCATATCTATAAGTTCTCTTACCTAACCCTACCCCCATTGCCACATCACGCCCCCCTCACAAAAAAGAGCGAGACCAATAACCAAGTAGAGTCAAGAATGAAGGAAAGACCGATGAACTGACCAGACTTCAGCCGCATAATTTCGAACAGGAACCTCGGGGAGGCTTATTGCCACTCAAATTCCAGCAAATACCAAAAGCTGCTGCCAAGGAGAAATCAGTGGCAAGCAGCTGTTGAGATAATGCAAATTTATTTAAAAATGTCATCGAAAAGGGTGGAGAGTACTGGAAACCTGAGGAGTTAGCTTCCAGGGAACACCACCGGCTGTTTTCAAGGAAAAGATCTCTGAAGACCTGTTTCAAAGCTCCGTGTGAGCCAATAATAATAATAACTGCGCTCCCCCCCCCCAAAAAAAAATGGTGTCAGGTTTGGTTGGCGCCACATAATGTAGTTATGAAAACTCTAGGAAGATGGAAAGACTCTAGAAAGGAAGTAAGTAACCTGACTTACACTATAAGAGAAACGAAACCACTGGGACTTTGGGGGGGGGGGGCTTTTTCTCACCTAAACTACAGGGATTTGTCAGCAATAAAGCAATGGTAAACAGCTGCTGTAATAAGGTTAAGTTATTAAAAAATGGTCGTTGTGAGTGGTGCAGAGCAATGGAAATCTGAGGAGATTCTAGAAAACACCGGTTATATTAGAATGCAGTATGTGAAATCATCTAGTGATAAATACTGCCACTTCTTCTACTACTATTAATACTAATAATAATTATAATAAGTATTACGAAATATGAGACTGATGAAAAGACTGGGTAATGGCTAAAAAATAGGAAACATAAACTGAATTCTTAATGCTGCACAAGTTAACGCAATTAAAACCAACCACGCCAAAGCATGGGTCGAAAAGAAACAAGAAAACACAAAACGCGAACGATGTAGACTAAGAGATTAAATAAATAATATGTGAATTCAGAAACTACCCCCCCCCCAATATGATTAGACGATATCAGGTAGGGAAAGCAGTACGATGGAAATTATGCATCTTGAACACTCATACAAATGGTACAAGGACAAACTGGCAGCAGTACTATCAAATGGAAGTTACAATATTCTATGGAACACGAATATACAAACGGATAAACCCATCCAAGCAAGAAGACTGGAAGTTATAATAGGAAAAGTCTTGCCAGTTTGTAGATTTTGCCGTTCCAGTAAGCCACAGAGTGAAGCTCAAAAGAGCGCAGAAGAGGAACTAATACACGGAACTGGCAGAAAAGCTCGAAGAGATCTGGAAAATGAAGAAAGTCAGGGTAACCTTATTAATAGTAACAGCACTATGAACAATAGCGAAAAACTTTGAAAAAAAAAAGAATTTGAGAGACTGGGAAAATGTGAGAGAGAATTAAGAGAATGTGAGAGATTAAAAGAATGTGAGAGAGATTGTGAGAGATTGAAAAAGGATGTGAGAGATTGAAAGAATGTGAGAGAGATTGTGCGAGATTGAAAAAAGGATGTGAAAGATTGAAAGAATGTGAGAGAGATTGTGAGAGATTGAAAAAAGGATGTGAAAGATTGAAAGAATGTGAGAGAGATTGTGAGAGATTGAGAAAATAATGTGAGAGATCAAAGAGATGGCTGAGAAAATACAACGGATAACAATAATGAAAATCGCAGGAATATTAAGGAAACCCCTTGAATGCGGAGACTAACACATGAATTACAGCCACAAACTTAGATATACATAAACTGCTACAGATGCAAATCACAAAGGGACATTACAAGCAATAAAGAAAAGGGAAACGGTATAATTTTAAGTAAACCCTAAACCTCCCCTGCTTTTCGATTACCCCTTTTTGTGCGTGTTTCACCATAAAATGGCACCACACCACAGCGTGAGGAGAGTCAAAGAGGATGGAAATACCGAGGAAAGAAAGAACTCGCCACTGGATGAGTACAAGGAAGACTAGAGCTTTATGGGTTCTTACTACCACCGGAAATCTAGTGAAGACTAATGGTCGCTACAAACAAGAAAACAATGGTAATAAGCTAGTGCTATAACGCAAACTCATCGGCAGATCTTATCGAAAGATGTAGAGGGTACTGAAAATCTTAGGAGTTTTGTTGTCACTCAGGCTCCAAATATCACAAGTTGTTCTCAAAGAGAAATCTTCGGTGATAGCTTGCGAACCTACTCCTAACGCGTAAATAATAACGGCGATCGTTATATTAATATCATCGCGTCTAAAAAAAGGTCGGCATTGCCAGCTGTGTGAACGCCGCTCCCACTGTTTCATCTGTATGGATTCAATTCTGACGATAAATTTTACGGACGCGATTCAAACAGATTAATTAAAAAAATCCTGAGAGGATGACAAGATGAAACTTTTATATAATAAAACACAAAAACCGCTCCTTTTGTCAAGCATTCCTCACCTGACATTATACCTGCATGATTAAGAACCAAAATAACGCATTATAGTTTAGGTAGTTGTTTCATGCGGAGTGACGATAACTCTAAAAAAAAAAAGAAAGAAAAGACGAACAATGCGAATTGTTAATGTGGGCTTAAAGAGTACTTGCCAAAGATTTGAAATATGAATAGCACTTTGATATCTTTCGAATTCTCCGCATAAACAGCTGTTCCAAACTGCTCACTTCTGAAATCAACTTAATATTAAAGACGACATATTCGCTAGCGATATGGCACTCTTATAAAAGTAAGCTCTCTCTGGTTACACGGACCTGACAAGCAGACCAGCTAGAAATGAAATCCAATTTAAGCCTGTAACAACTAGAGTCCAATAATCATAAAATAATTGATATGAACACGAAAACAATAACAGATATGATGAAAAGGAGGAGAATTATAAAAAAAAATATGAAGAAGAAGGTAGTGTATCTACAGTAGAAGTAAACGTGGAAAAAGATAGGCTAAGAATAATGCTTCATCAATGTTCTCTCTTTATAAAGCACTAGTCTGGGTGCCCGGCGTTGCCCGGGTGTTTGGAAGCGGGTGTTCAGCAAAAAAAAAAGTTGTAGTAGGAAGTCAGACTCGAAACTGTACCGCAAAACAGGAAAGGAACGTGAAAAAAGAAATGTATTTGCTGCTGCATGCATTGCACAACCGGAAGTGACGAAGGTTAAAATAAAGGCTAGTCAATCGAAACGGGGAGATATCTTTCGAAAATATCGGCGAAAAAAGCGACCCCTCCCTGTAAAACGTGCCAAGTTGAGGGTAAGGGAATAAATGTATTTAGTCGATTTTTCGATATTTCTCGTCCGAAGGGTCTAGCTTCAAAACGCTACCGATCTTTCGAAAATCTGTCGCCTCTGTCGAAACTATTTAGTTTGCTTTGTGACCTATTTGCGTTGTATAATGAAAACAAAACATTTAATAATAGTTATTACAGTTGCGAGCTATAAAAAACATTAAGCAACTGTTATATTTAGGTTTTCTTATTAAGAGCGAGTCTTAGAAAGAGAGAGTTTTAGTGAGAGTTTGTTGTTGTGTCTTGGAGAGAGAGATTGTTGTAAGAGATATTGTTCGTTTTATAAAGAGATTCATATTTATAAAAGTTTATACTTAGAATTTTAGAAGAAGCTCTTTGAGTGAGGAAACAGTCTTCAGACAGTTTTAGTGTTCATATTGTGTATGTAAAATGTGTATGTAAAGACATTTTAAACCACATGATATACAAGACATATAATAACAATTGTCACTTTACCTTTTGGTAGAATTAAAACACAAAGACGACGTTTATAAAAACACATGATGGGTTTATTTCTTCTCACGACCGGCCGAGGTTTTCTGAGTCAAGGATTCAAAGCTTAACATTCTAAGTTTCAAAAGTGACCGTTTCGCTTCTAGACGTTCGAATGTCCATGTCTGGACTGTCGTCTGTCGTCCTCAGACTCTCTCTGACTCTCCCCAGTCTCTCCCTCAAGTTTCTAACTATATCTAGAACTTCCCATTTTCCATGACGTCATACACATGTTAAAACATGTGTCTTCTTTCACGTGTTCTGGACATGCGTGTCCAAAACTTTTTCCTTTGTTTACAAATTTTAACCTATATTCCCAATAACCTATTTTTCTAATATGTTAAAAACATGTTTATTAAATTATCTTGTATAGTTGCATTCCTCAATTGAATTTTTCATAACAGACTTGTCAACGCACATTCTTTTCTTGAAACTATTTTATATCTAAGCTAAAGAATGGTTTGTTTTACATTCCGTTTTCTAATTTTCTCTCGTAATCTATTTCTAAACCTAATTTACGAGGTTCGAATTTCGTCTATTCTATTTTATTTTCATTTTTACTAAATCTCTCTATTTTTATACTTACATGAAAAGGGGACAGCCCTTATCATGTAACATCCCTCCCTTCCATATTTCACAAAAGAAAATGTATGCATTTTTAAATTTAGTACATTTTTTCTACATTTACACAACCCCACAGCTAGGAAAGATCAGGCTAAAAAAATCTCTTTCAGTCAGCCCTCCTCGGCCGACTTCACAATTATTACATTTTTATAAGATCAGAACCTTTCTGATCTTCTTGGCATTTACTTTTTGGGTGTAGGGTCTTTACCTATGATTCACATCAGCAACTTTCCAGCCACCCATATGCCGCAGACTAGAGGTTTCCACCTCCCTCGAAATGGGCAACTCCCTTCGTCCCAAAAGTGTCCTGATCGTCTCTTTCCGCATGGTTAGTCTTATCAAGTATGGCTTTGTTTTTTTATTCTATAACTATCTTATACGGGACATACCAAAGCTCATAACCAATCTTCTTGGTTGGCTTTAACTATCAAGATATACCTTTTTTTATCTCATACTGATTCACTCGGATTCCCTGCTTGGATTCCTGAAACTTCGACGAGGATTTAGAAACTAAACACCCCTAACTAACTACCACCCCTAACTAACTACCACCCCTTGCGCCACAACGCCCTAATTGCGCCTAAATTCTATCTAGTTGCCCGATGTTTTGTGATCTCTCTTTTCTCCCACCAGAGCCTCCAAGATCCAGCAGATATATCCCACATTCATGCGTCTCTAAAAAAAATACAAGGTTATATCTTTCTTACGTAATCTACGGCATATTTTTGCCTGTCTCTTACTTCATTAAGCTATATGTTATTGCCTCAGGACTACCTATCATCGGTTTACTGGTCCCCTTAAGAATTTTCGTATTCTTTCCAACGCCTGTTTATTAATTAAGTCTTACCACTTGCTTGGAGTCGTTACGTGCAACCAGCTTATTTGAAGCACTTAATTAACCAGGTTCCCACATTTTTTGAATAGGGGGCACATCTTCTGCTTATCAATCCCTACCAAGTCACTTTTCTTGGAAAAAAAATAGGATCTCTAAAAAAAACAAAAACAAAAACCAAATGCTAAAAAAAAACTTCTTACGGCTTATCACATCTAAAAACTCTCTAAATACCCGTTTACGTAATTTTAATTCTTGTCCCCCTTCTAAAATTCTAACTGAATCTGTAAGCCAGCCATATGTCTTAACTAGTTTAATTTTCTCCTAGACTGTTTAAATCTAATGTATATTTACTGATAACTTTAAATTCTTGCTATGAAAATAATAGCATTTACATTAAGTATAAATTTGCAATATTGTTTAAAACACATTTTCAAAAGAATATACCTTAATACATTTAAACATTTTGCAACAAAACCCAAAAAAAATAATGATAATTCGTTACATTATACATTTCAAAAGTCCGTTGACACAAAACAAAAAATTGTCCCTTTTTCAAAGACCAGAACAATTAAAACACACCAAAAAGCCGAAAAATATACACAATGCATAGATTTGATTTTCATTTCTGCATCTTTCTTTTTTCTATAGTGTATTTTATTTTATTTATTTATTTATTCATTTTTCCTTTTAATACTCGGGAATTTTAAATGTACTTTCGACTTTTGACACTAAATTGTTATTTATTATGATTGACAGTTTCTCTAAACAATTCAGACATTAACACACATTTTTAGGAATGACACACACATATATATATACATGTCACTATCACGTTGACAAACCAGTTCTTACCAGATCACCGAAGTTAAGCAAGGTCGAGACTGGCCAGTACCAGATGAGAAACCTTTTGCGAAGGATATGCCCCGGTATGTACCTCGTCCAGTCGTAGAAAGATACAGTTGGTATCTGGAAGGGCATTAATTTACATGAAGAGATGCACTCCTAGTCTTCATTAGGACATGCATATAAGAGAAGGAAACTCTAATATAAAAACCTGTTTTCTACTGTATACTCTGCACTCTTGTAGTCATCTGCACCGACAACATTTACCAGTGATACCAAAAAGTGTGGTAGGTCCTACACAAAGGTTTTACCACCCAAAAGCATCATTTGTGTGAATGTCCGAGCAACTTAGTTGATATGTCGGAAGCTCATAGGCGGAATAGACGGAAGAGTCTCTCATATATACGTACACACATACATGATTATATTTCTTTAGTAATATCTAATGCAATGAAGTCATAAACGCGAGTCAATGAAGACAAGTCACCAGAAGAGAAACATCGTGACTGTAACAACTTGGGACTACACGTTTATGTACAATAGAGACTCAGTCCCTAAGCTAGTTTAGATAATCTAAAATAATGAAAATAAACATTTGAAACAAATAATTAATGGTCAAATAAATACAAGTTACATATTTGTAGTAAAAGAGTTTAAAATAGACTCCGATCTTAGTAGGGGTGCCTTTTTCTCTCCCTGAAACCGCTTTCTCACAGAATAGACTTGCGAGACTGTCTCTGTTTTATCGTAATTTTTATGGCAAGAGCTCGTCTGAGCCTCAATCTCTCCCCCCTTCGCCAAACTCATGAGAAACACTCGTCTAGCTTAAAACACTATTAATAAAGTCCACTACTATTTATCCGTGCCTAAACATAAACGTAGATTCCATGAACAAAGTTTCTTTCTTGGAACGGTCATCATCATCATCATCATGACGGGCTCCTTGCCCGGACCAATGTGACTCTTCCTCTCCAGAGTTTCCTGTCTTCCATCAGTTGCCTCAGATCATCAGGTTCACAGTTGGCATCGTGTGCTATTTGCTGGATGTACGTGGATCTAGGTCGTCCTTTACTTGCGCGTCCGTGTCGTGGAGTCCATAGCTATACATCACTCACGAATTCATGCTTGCTCCTCAGACAATGACCAGCAAATCGTACGCGTCTTTCTCTGATGGTATAAGATATGCCAGGTAGGTTGCCATAAAGGTGCTGCTTCGTGGGATGATTTTGCCAAGATATATTTAATATTGTTCATAGCATACGGGTGTATGTGCTATCTAGTTTTCTTTCCAATCTTTTGGTGAGAATCCAGATTGTAGCACCGTAAAAAAGAACAGACTCTACCACTGCCCTGAAGAACTGTCTTTTCAATTTGTTAGTTAGTCCATACTGAACGTGGCCCATCCAATATGGACCATGCTTTTCAGATGCGAATTTCGATATCTCTTTCAGTGTTGATCCAACCAGAACCTTGATTTTTCCTTTCACATTGAAAGTCATAAACTTTGTCTTATCTGCATTGATGTGAAGACCAATATCATTTGCAGACTTTTCTAGCTTACGTAACAGTGTTTGCACATCAGCAGTGTTTGCAAACAAAGCAATATCGTCTGCGTAATCTGCATCAGTTATGTGTGCTGATTGATGCCGTCTGGATTCATTTAGGGTGAAGCCTAGCGTGTATCAGCAGAGGTGCGAAGTACAAAGTCAAGACAGACAATGAAAAGAAAAGGAGCAAGAGTATCTCCTTGTAGAACTCCGGTGCGGATATCAAAAAATCCAGTATCCCCATATGGCGACCTGGCCATTGCTCGAGTGTGCTCATATAACATCATGATAGCATTAATGACTTCATTTGGAATGTCATATGCTTTTAATATACTGCCCATTTTTCCTCTATGAACGGTACGCCTGTGGAGCTGTCTTACGCTTGCCTGCTTTTCAATTGACTACAATATGGTTGTGTCCAAGTCCAATGCAAACGAGTTCTTGATGATCCGTTCTACTTAAGTTTACAAAGTTACTGAATTTCTTATGCGAACAATTACTATGATTCTGATACTGTACACTCTTTAACCCTTATCCTCGGGTGGCATCTGGGCCTTGGCAAGTGGTAACTCCTGTGTGAAAAAAGTGTGGCAGACATGGAATGGTAAAGAGATGCGATAAGCTAGAATTAAGTGTCTTCGATAAAAAATTAGTTTAACAAAATAACAATAAATTGTGCTGAAACAAAAAGGATGGCACAATCAGTTTCTGGAAACACATAATTTTTTTTGATTATATTAGGTTAACCACCGGATCGAAAGAAGACAGTTTGATTTTATTTACCGAGATATTCGCTTGGCGATAGATCGTCACTTTATGTCTTAGGCGCTAAGGAAACGTTTACAACCAAAATGTAAAATAAAACTAGCAAATTGATTTTGGTCATTATAACACAGACGTTTTCGTATGTTAAACAGCATGGAAATTAGAAGTATCTTTATTTCAGAGCTTCAAGTCGAGTGGCAAATGTTGGAGAACAAAAGAAATCAAGGATCACTAGGTGCACTGCCTTTTGTTTGTGTGCTAATCACATGTACAGTATTTGCTGTCAACGACCGCGAACTTGGAGTGAGAGTATTTTTCCCTTACTCACGTATCATACTTATTTATCTTAATGTAAATTATCCTTTGGGTTTAATAAGCACACCTACACACTCGAATATATTCTCCACGCATAACTACACAATTATATGCATACAACGAAAATAAAGAGTTATATTATACATCTATGATAACACGGTTATTGACTATATAACAAGTCGTTATAACGCGGATATTATACACGCATTTAAATATACTCAGTGGGGACGGTTCATATACTCCGTATGTAATATGGCCTTGCAAAAGATGATCGAGCAGTCTCGTTGACATTTTCCGCAGAAGTGCATCAGTCCATTAGCAAAATGTGTAGACAGCCACGGGCGATCAGTAATAAACTAACCCCTTCTTAAAGAAAGAAGATAGAAGCCGGGGAAGCTAGACCTCCTAGAACAGGATTATGGTCATACTTTGGTAAACAGGGGACAGACTTACTAAATCATCGCATTAATTCTGTTAGCTTTCGTGCGGATAAAAAACGTCTGGTGAACATTTAACACGAAGAAGACAATATGAATTAATTTCATCTGTTTCTTAGGTAGTTTTTCAATAGTATTTGTGTATGAAAATGTCTTTATTTCCTAGCTTCAAGCGTTTTATACAAAGAACGCTATTTTTTATTTTTATGTCTAGAAAATATATTGCATCATATTTACACACGAAAGTAAGTAAATACGATGAATGTATTTACAAGTATCTATTGTTTTATTGACAAAACATTAGACATTATGCTTTTAAGCAAAATCAATATGCTTTTGAATAACCCTGAAAAACACTTATGCCAACATGTTTGCTGATTATCGAAAATGGTAACTTAATATTTCAAAAATATATATGTTATCTGTGTAAGGTTTTATTTTATGTTTAGTTCATTGAATTAAGAAAACACGTTTCGATTCAAAACAATCTTTGTGAGGCCCTGTCGGTGGGGCATTAGAATACGCCGACTGCCCCTTCCCTGCAGAGGGTAAAAGTCTCTCAATGGGGGTCCTGGATATGACCTTAAACTATATCCAATGGTGAGGCCCCAGCTTGTGGGCTTTGGGGAGTGTGGAGCTACCCTTTAATTATCATTGCTCCCAGGTCCACTCTGACTCGGAGTGGTAATACCTGTTAGGGTCCCAACTATGGGTTAAATAGAAACCGACGTGAAAACAACGAATATATTCTCTTAAAAAACATCTTTCTTCAAAATCATTGGATTCGGCATTAAATAACCCGAAAAGGGTTGATATGCCGTAAAACAAAAACAACCAACCAACCAATCTTTGTGGACCTATGTATGCACAGCGTAACTATTGCTTATTATATATGAACTCTGCCTATTCCTTTCTTATAAATCAATCACGTGTTCTGATTTGCACACCAACAAACAAAAAAAAAACACTGTAACTTTTTAATAGTAGATGAATGATCTACAGGCTGAAGTATTTACTCGCATCTGCTAATATTAAACTATCGCCATCCATCTTTAACCGTAGCTATAAGAATCGTGTTAATACTTGGTTTTTACTGAGAAAACATAAGAAATAATTCCTACGCGTTCCTTCTAGCCGAAAAGCCATATAAAACGCAACTTCGAATCAAATATAGCACACCGTAAATAAAGTGCGTGCATGGTTATCATGACTCTAGTAATGGCGCTAAATACCTTCACACGTCGACTGATGTTGGTGATGGACATTTTATGAACTTGAAAATTTGGTCAATATTTGCGTGGGAAGGGCACTTCTCGTGGGACGGGAACTATAAAATAGCACGCGATTGCGTTAAACTGAAACTTTATAGCTAGAGGAGTAACAGACACTTGAGATAATGCCAGAAACTGTGATCGGATGCGTTAAGAAATGCTGGCAAACCCTTAAATAGACGATGCCAAGAAGTATCAGTTCATTATAAAACTTGCTCTATTGTTTAATATAAAGAAAAGGTGCTGCACTAGAAGCGGGGTGAGGTGGGTGAATTGTTTCGATTGGAAATTGTATCTTTTTTACAAAGGTATAACGACTTATTAAGGCGTGCGGGCCACTCGAAGATAAAGGTCAATGCGGGTTAAGTAGTGATTGGGGTAATAGCGTACTAAACATTAATAGTGGAAATTTTGTATAATTAGATTATTTCAGGAGATATTTCAACGAGAACTTATTTACGTTGAACTTAAATCTGAAAAGCTGACTAGACGAAAAGTTCCACAGGCGGACAGTTCTATGGAAAGAATCTTTGTTCATATAATTTACGTTTATGTTTAGACGCCTATAGCGACTGGGGGAAATTATTGTTAGAGGTTTTGGCTAGACGAGTGCTTTTGTGAAAGATTGGAAAAAGGGGACCATAGATCAGATGAGAACTTACCATTAAAATCACGATAGAGCAGTCTCTTCTGTGAATAAAGAGGTTGCACAAAAGAGAAAACTGTATTGTATTATTTGACATATGCGAACCAATGGTCACACTTGAGTGTTATTTTCACAGCATTTAGGTCGATACAACTTTTCATTTTCGTCACATATATCTTGTTTAAATCGGGGCTATTTATGCCGAATTAGGTTATATATAAGGAATTTCGAACAGAATCACTGATTGCTCTCTTTCCGTTATCCATGACCGGGTAGGAGGCTTAGGAGATTATTAATCAAACTCTTAGCATCGGTAGTAATGAGAATTGAAACATCAACCTTCTGAAGATTGTTACTCGTTAACACTTTTTTTATCAGTTGCACGAAGAAGTCGGAGGTTACATCGGCCATACCTCCGATAGAATGACATCTATTTATGAAAGCAGTATCCAAATTATGCAAACTATCAATGTCCAACTAAAATATTACGAAATACAATTCATCCTTGATTTACGACCTATTCAAGTTACCCCTGGCCCACTTAACGGCTCTATCTATTATTACATGTCCCTGATTTTGTATTTTTTGTTTGTTTGTTTGAGGAGGTATTTTATTGTTTTACCCCCTATGCTTTTTAAGAAATTGCATTTTTTTTTTTTTTGAAAAAAAAATTATTATATATCATTGGAAATGTTTTACTGTGGTAGTATATAAGATAAAGCAGTAGACTGATAATCTGAGAAGAGAAAGTTTTGGGCTAATGATGAAAGAACGAGAGAAACGCCGTTTACTCACTGCATCATAAAACGTTAGATAAGCAAAGTAACTACACACCAGGAACATCTTATAATATCACCTAAACGACCCTATTCTAAAATGTTTACGATCTTAACAAATGCATCAAAGTTAATTATCTTCCCGTATATTGTCACCCCCAAGAAAATTATTCGATCATTTTCCAGATACTGATTCGTTTTTTGTTTTTTTTTAAAATAACTGACCAATTTATCTTTCTGTTTAGTGATAGGTCTCCTCTTAAAGCATGACTAAATAATATACTCCACTTGCAGTCCAGCCTGTTTGGTCTAAGCTTTGATTCAAACGCTCTGACTACACACTTCGGCTGTTGGTTTAAGCCACTTGGCCACGTCGATGAGTCGATGAACTGATCCTCGTGTTTTCGTTTCAGCGACTTCGTCCGCGTATCGTTTAACTAAGTTCAGGTGTTGAGTCGACAAGATCAAATACATTAAAATCAAGAACATAGAAGTTATAATCCTTTAAAGTTGACGCGCATACGGATTTTAAGGAAAGTATCTATTTTTGTTTAATCAGACCGTAACGCAAATAACAGTCGCTGCTTTACTCAGTATCGCTAAATACGTAAACTTTCAAAGGGTATCTTTGTTCTATTAAATGTCATTTTTTTAATACAAATATTTCATAATTGAGTATATAGAAAAAGTTAATTGTTTTATATTAATTTCGCAATTGTATGTCTTATAATAAATATCGATAAACGTGATGATTGCCGATGTTTGTATGTTCATTTCTATTTTGTTGATTCGTTAGAATATTAAGAGAAAATTATTTATGTCACAGGTAGTATGAAACGAATTTGTTGCGTCAATATACGAAATGTACATCTTATCACTTAGTATGTGTGCCATTGTCGACTTATAAGTAAGAAATGTTTTGTCGTTTTCGTATCTCGCCCCAACTACAAGCTCTTGATTGCCTGAGCTGATTTCAGTTGATATAAAACAAATCTGATCCAAGCGCTTGTGAACTTAAATCGAGAGAAATAATTGATGTGCGGGCTTAGTTTTTAAAATATCGCGTGGCGTGTTATTTTTTTTATTTTATATTTCTGTTTTATGTTTGTAGCGTATGTTTGCTCAAAATGTCATTGTGTTTTAAGATGCAATTCAGACGTGCATTATTTGTGTTCACGTTATTGTTTCGTATATTTAATCTGAAAAATACACGTAGAACACCTAATTTGAAGAGATTACGTTCTCAGCTTGTCTACTAATTAGGATGATAGTTCCAGTTAAAAGTAGCAACCTCTAATATGAATTGGATATTTTCTCTTTCTGCTTGTGTTTTTTCTTTTCCTTTAGAGTAGGACGTGTGTGTGTGTTTTCTTTTATTGGTTTTAAGAATATGTGTACTGTTTTATAGTATTATGAAGTTATTGGCTTCCCTAGGAAGGTAACTGTGATCCTCTAATATGAATTGGATATTTTCTATTAAGGTGCATGGAGAAAATTGACGAACATTACATGAAATTGTTATTAATAAAAACGGAGAAACATGCTATAAGTAATTGAAATAATTTGGTAATTTAATGAAAGTGCAGAATTATTACTCTTATTATCACAATGTTAGTATCACTATTTATAATAGTTTAGCCACCATGTAAAACTGAATTGTTTTAACAAAACTGTCATTTTCCTTGTGTTTACTTTATTTTAACTCGTAAATCCACAACGAATTGATGGTTACTTATTTATGTTAAGAATCAAACAAAACATACATTGTTTCTGTTAATTAGGATTCCCACTTTATGAGGCAACAGGCATCAACATAAAAGAAATTAACATGTAGGCATATTTTCGTTCAACACACAGATACAAGGGGAGATGTCTGCTTTTGTTTACATTATGAGATGAAGGGAGCGTACAGGTAATCACAATCTTATATAGAAACAAAGGGAAGTAATTCTAAGTTACTCAAAATACTTGCGACACTGAAAAAAGACAATTCTTACAATTTTCACAGTATAAAACATGATTTTAGTCAAAATGTATGTTAATATTGATAAACTCCAACAGGAATCAGCTTGAATTTAAATATGAATCTGTTATCCTCATCCTTTTCTACAGCTAACATTTTATCTTCTGTTTTAGCAAGCTATATGAACTATTTTATGTTTCGTTCCAGTTTGAAAAGTTCATACGCGGAAGGATCAATATTATCAACAAGTGATTCAAATCTATTGTGTAACAAATTTTCATTTGTGAATTCTTCAATACCATCATTCATGTAGTCGCTAACATTATGCATAGTAAAATCTCCCCACATGGTTTGCTTTCCCAATGCAACGACTTTATTATTGCATGCAACTTATAGCTTTCTGGTGTCGTCACTTTAACCCGTGATGCTTATTTGTAAACTCTGGATGGTCTGTAAAAGCTGAATAACGAATTCAGTAGCAAGTCCTGGGAAAATATACCAGAAAAATCAGTTAGGGAATAAGCCATACTTTGTCCACGAGATCTATGCAATTACTACGGCAACGCATAAATACGGAGATATCAAACCAAACATCGTGAAATTTAACAAGAAGAAAGAAGCAACCTTAGTAGAAGTTAGTGTCCTCAATGTTGCAGAATTAAGCAGAATTGAAGAAGAGAAAGATAAAGAAACACTAATGTCTTATAAATGACAGGAAAATAAACTGGAATCTTAAGAAAAGCTTTCAGTTAACAACTAGACTCATGAAAAACAATTTCAAAAATATATCCGGAAAACCGTATGCAAAATTAATTACAAAAATTGCACTTACAGGGATGATGGGAATATTAAAAAGATCACTCGGTTGGAATATATAAAATAACTGGAGAATGTTTGACATAAGGATACTTTTCCCTACAACAAAACCCTGACTAAATATTAAAAATAACATTTATTCGCTGCCAAAATTAGATCTAGCCGGTATGGCATACCCATACTGGCTTTTAGTGCACTTTCTTAAAGACATTAGTAGAAGTAACAGCACGAAGTTGGATACCCTACTAGACTAGATGAATGCTTGTACTCGATATAAGAAAGATCAGAGATCACAATAAATATATACTATAACATATTTAAATTGTCGATTGTAGAGATGGAAAATGATGTTCTTAACTCCTCTTTTACTAACGCAGTGTTAAAGAGATAAAGAGGAACCTTAATGGAATATTCGAATATTATGTATCTGATATAGAGAACATATAAAACTTTTTGCAAAACAAATCGAGAACTTTAAATTGCGTCGGTCTAGCACTCATCCAGAATCAGACTTCAAACTTACAACAATCAAGTTACAAGCGATAGTCTATCCTTTGGCCATAGAATCGGGGGCCGTGAACGACCTCCTCAAATGTCTATTATTTAATCATTTGACCGACGAAATTTACAGTGCTCGATTTTTTTGTTCGTTTGCGAAGAGCTTTATATATATATATATATATATATATATATATATATATATATATATATATAGAGAGAGAGAGAGAGAGAGAGATACATGTATATATGCATATATATATATATTAAGAATGTGAAATAATATACTATTATTTCCACAGCCAAACAACGTCGCAGCCTAGTGTTACATATAGGGGTTTCATTGAGAGAGAGAGTCTTAGAGTCTTATTAGAGAGTTTGTCTTGAGAGAGATGCTTAGAAAGAGTCTTATTAGAAGTGATGATTGTTGTATCTTAGAGAGACTGTTTAAGACTCAGAAAGAGAGAGAGAGAGATGTTGTAAGAGACTTAGAGAGATTGTTCATGTTAGGAGAGATTCTTATATATTAAATGTTCATTCCTTAGATGTGTAGATTGGAAGAGAAGGAGAAGTTCTTGTAGTGATAACATAGTGTTCAGACAGTTCGGTCATTGTGTAGACATGATGATGTTGAGACGTGTATGTAAAGACATTTTATAACACAAATATATAATACAATTTCACTTTACCTTTTCGTAAGAATCATAAGACAAGACGAGCTTTACAAAACACATGATGGTTTATTTCGTCACACGGCCGTGTTTCCATCACCAAGAACTCAAGGCTTCACATTTTTTTCTTGAAGTGACGTCTCGCTTCCTAGACCTGATTCTCTCCGAGTTTCTTCACTGACTGTCTAACTCTAAAGTTTTTTCTCTATTCCTAGAACTTTCTATTTTCCGTGACGTCATACACATGTTAAAACATGTGCCTTCTTTCACGTGTTCTGGACATACGTGTCCAAAACTTTTCCTATTTCTACAATAGGAATTTTAATCTATATTCAATATGTTAAAAACATTATCATATAAGCTGCATTCTTTCAATTTAAAATTTCATAACAAACTTGAGAGTTCACATTCTTTCCTTGAAATATTTATCTATATTCTAAACAAATGTTTGTTTTACATTTTTAAATTCTCACACGTAATCTATTTCTAAACTAAATTACGAGGTTCGAATTTGTCTATTGTATTTCATTTTCATTTTAAACTAAATTCTCCATTTTTATACTTACATGAAAAGGGGACAGCCCTTATCATGTAACATCCCTCCCTTCCATATTTCACAAAAAAAATGTATGCATTTTTAAATTTAGTACATTTTTTTTATTTTTACATCTACACAACCACACGGCTAGAAAGATCAGGCTAAAAAACAAACGAAAAAAGAAATCTCTTTCAGTTAGCCCTCCTCGGCCGACTTCACAATTATTTATTTATTTATAAGATCAGAACCTTTCTGACCTTCGTGGCATTTACTTTTTGGGTGTAGGGTCTTTACCTATGATTCTCATCAGCTATTTTCCAGCCACCCATATGCCGCAGGCTAGAGGTTTTCACCTTTCTCGAAATGGACGACTTCCTTCGTCTCAAAAGTGTTCTGATCTCTCTTTTCGCATGGTTAGTCTTATCAAGTATGGCTTTGTTTTTTTATTCTATAACTATCTTACACGGGACATACCAAAGCTCATATACTTAAATCTCTGTGGTTGGCTTCAGAAGTTTAAGATATACCTTTTTTTCTCTCATACGGATTCACTCGGATTTCCTTGCTTGGATTCTTGAAACTTCGACGAGGATTTAGAAATATCACCCCTAACTAACTACCACCCCTTGCGCCAACACCTTAATAGCGCTCTAAATACTATCTAATAGCCCGATTTTTTTTGTGATTTTTCCTTCCTCTCACCAGAGCTTCCAAGATCCAGCAGATATATCCCACATTCATGCATCTCTAAAAAAAATACAAGGTTATATCTTTCTTACGTAATCTACGGCATATTTTTGCCTGTCTCTTACTTCATTAAGCTATATGTGATTGCCTCGGGGCTACCTATCCTCGGTTTACTGGTCAACTTAAGAATTTTCGTATTCTTTCCTACGCCTGTTTATTAATTAAGCCAAGTCTTACCACTTTGCTTGGAGTCGTTACGTGCAACCAGCTTATTTTAAGCACTTAATTAACCAGGTTCCCAATTTTTTCGTATAGGGGCACATGTATCTTACTTATGAGCCAACTTGAGGGCGAAACTCGAATCGTGGACTTCCGGTGTGTGGCCTGTCATGACTTTTGTAGGCTTCGACGTTGTCTGGCTGTGGAAATAATTATATAGTTTTATATATATATATATATATATATATATATATATATATATATATATATATATATAAGGGGACATAGAAAGAACAAGATACATATAAATATAGTAGTATACATACGTGTATATATATATATATATATATATAACGATATAGATATATGCAGGCATGTATATATGTGCGTGTAGATGTGTGTATAGAAATTGTTGGAATAATAAATTACATCCTACTACTACTATTAATAATAATACTAATAATGAGAAGAAGAAGAAGAAGAAGAAGAAAAAGAAGAAGAAATATTACAATAACGCATTCCATATATGATGCCATGGTTAATTTATTACCAATATAATGAGTCAGCATAATACAATTTCTATGAGAATAATTAATGGCGGGCGACCTCATGTGTTTTCTTTACTGATAAACACATAATTCACTGCATCTCATAATAATTTCCGGGTTTTCAATTGAACATAAACACCCCGATGTCGCTTATGTTCACTCAGATTAACAATAACATAAGTAAGTCAACAAAACAGAAATTGCTTGCTTTTTTTATTAATTATTATTTGTAGAGTTTACATAGTGTTGAAGTTAAATTTAATTTTTATTCGCACCCGGTTTCACTACCGATATTCCAAACAGTATTCTTTCTTAGAATAAATTTGTTAATAAATTACTAATACAAGAGCTACAAAGTTTTGTAGTGAGAAACTACGTAATATACGAAAGAAACAATGAAGACTTTTTCTCTGTACGTATTGCGTCTTTAGTAAATCTATTGTTTCTCTTTTTGTTGTTGTTTTCTCAAATTTCGGAGCACACATTATTTCCTTCTGTTGTCCTTACCTTCGTACGTGCTAAAACGAAGGGAAAATGACATTTGTGTAAATATAAAATATAAACAAGGCTTGTGCTGCATGCCTGTAGGTCTCTGCATTTGTCTTTTCTTTCTTGATGTGTAAGACAATGACCAAGCTTATATTAATTCAGATTATTTAATTATTGCAATTCTTCCAGATAAGTAATTCGTACATTTTATGTATTTTCTTGCGAACTATTATTCTCATCTTTATGGTTATTGTCTCACGACGAATCGGCCATCTATTTCTATGGCTTTCGCCAGGTGGTTAACCGCGATGGAATAAGAATACCGTGGGGCAGTGGATATTGACGTTGAATCTCTACAGTTCAAGGCGAGCATTATCTTGAGATTACGGTTTCAATCCTACCCAAAGCCGGTCAGATGATTAGTTGGCCAAAACGTGGTGAGACCAAAACAACTATGGCAACAATTACTAAAGATACAGTTAAGATATTCAGTATTCATATCCCGTCGTGGTCAACCTCCTGACGAAGACCAGAAGAATGGTTGGCCGAAACGTCGTGAAACAACAACTATAATGATAAGGATAATAGTCCGCAATTAAATAGATAAAATGATATTAATTTATTTAGCATTATTTCTCTCTAAATTCATTTAGAATTTTAATATTTTATTATTATCTATATAATATTCTGTTTGTATTTCTTTAGTCTGCACGTGGCGCGTTGAAAAAGATCAAATATATTTTTAATAGCAAAATTATTTGTTTAAAAAAAAAAGAAAAAGGACAAATTCGCGGAATTTAGCTTTGAATATGTCAATGTAGCTAACCCTTAATAAGAATATGAGAGTGATGTAATCTCGTGTTTGTATACTATCATAATAATATGTGATCCCTGCTGTAATTGTGTGAGGAAATAACTCGTAATAATTTCAACGGGCACGGATCCTAAATCACATTAAGCGAAATATTACTTCAAATTATTCAAATTATGCGAAGAAAAGTAGAACACTGTGTGCTAAAAGGTGCTGGACTGAAGGAGTAAATTAAATATTGCCTTGCACAATGTGATTTTATTTATTTGTATTGAACGATCTAGCAAAATATTACTTTCTGAGTATTTTTAAGTGCATGTTTATGTATCTCATTTTGGGTTAGTTCTATGTTTAAAGTATAATGCGCAGTATTTTCATTAAAATGTTAATAAACTCATATATGCTGGGTTTTGTTAGTTTTTCTGTCAAAAAAATATTTAGGGAGGCCATTAAGAAAAATATCAGTTTTACGAAAGCATATTTGTTGATTAAATACATTGTCACTCCGTGGAATTTCGTGCTAATAATAATAATAATAATAATAATAATAATAATAATAATAATTCCATTATTATTATTATTATTATTATTATTATTATTATTATTATTATTATTATTCGCTCACAAGGAGCTTTCACACAGGTCATCAAAGATCTCTCTTTGAAAACAGCCAGTGGTGTTCCCTGGAAGCTGATTTACAACAAGTCGCCCACAGATTTCTAGTACTCTCGTCTTTTTTCGATAACATTTGTAAATAATTGCGGGCAGTGATGGTAATGGAGGGATAAGGAGTTGGGCACCTCCCGCCGTCTTTCCTTTTTACGTAGTCAACATCGTCCTTCGGGTGTAGTGCGTTGTGTATTTTCATGAGTTTCCTGGTCTTCTGATCAAGCTGTCTCAGTTCTTTAATCCACCCTATGAAATGTTCAGAGTATTTTACTAGTGCTACTGCCCATACATTTATGCCTTTTATTAGGTTTCTGCTACATAATTTAGTTTCGAGAAGTTTTCTTGTTCTCCTGAGGTATTTTTTTCCAATTCTCTCTTTCATTGCTGTTGCTTTGATGGTGTCTTCTTCCAGTACTCCTATGTATTTAAAGTCATCTTGTTTCGCTAGTGCCCTCATCTCCGTTTGGTTGGGTAGTTCCCTGCCTTCTGTCGTCTCTAGTTTTCTCTTTCTTATAACTAATGGTGCGCACTTTTCCATACCAAACTCCATTTGGATATCCTGGCTGAAGATCCTTGTGGTGTTTATTAATGCCTCTAGTTCATTTTCGGTGTTTGCGAAAAGTTTCAGTTCGTCCATGTACATCAGGTCGTTCATTTTTTCCTCCGTGTTAGAGAACTTTTATCCGGCTTGGCACTTTCTCAGTATATTGTTCAGGGGCAACATGGCTATGATGAACAGTAATAGTGATAGTGAATCCCCTGTGAAGATGCCTCTTTGTATGTTAATTTCTGGTATGTGTTGTTCATCATCTGTCAATTTCAGTCTTCATTTTACCATGGAATTTTCAATCGCGTTGACGATAGTGCTTGGTATTTTATACATTTTTAAGCATTCTATTATCCATGCTTGGGGGATACTGTCGTTCGCCTTTTTGTAGTCGATTCATGTCATGGCTAAATTCTTTCTTCTTCTTTTTACCTCCTTTAGGATGTTTTGGTCTCTCTCTCTCTCTCTCTCTCTCTCTCTCTATATATATATATATATATATATATATATATATATATACATATGTATATATACATATATATACATATATATATATATATATATATATATATATATATATATATATATATATATATATATATATATATAGAGCAGATCATGTGTTCCTCTTTTTCCTTTCTGGAATCCTTTCTGTTCCTCGGGGAGAAGTCTACAATTATTTAGGGAGTGGTAGATTTGTTCCCTCAGTTGTGCTGTTAGTATTTTCCACATAGTGGGTAAGCACGTGATAGGCCTATAGTTGCCGAAGGCGCTTTCTTTTTCTGTATCGTTCTGTATCAGCGTAGTTCTGTATGTTGTCATCCAAGCTGGTATGTTTGTTTCCCGTATATATCTTTTCATGCTTTGCTTTTGGTTAGCCTTTCGTGTAGAGCTGTAAATTTTTTGGACCAGTATGAATGTAATCCGTCATGTCCTTGTTGTCTCTACCTTGGCATTTTTCCTGTGGTTTTCTTTATGGTATCCTGTTTGATTTCCTTCACTGCTCCTTCATCGATTTTATGTTGTTATTGTTGTATTATTATTATTTGTTTTTGTTGTTGTTACATTGCAGTGTATTACCAAAATTATGTTACACAAGTAAACACCACGACTTGTATAAGATACTTGCTTAGATTTAACTATATTTATAGTCTCTGTATAATTCAATATTTTTGAAATAGATATATTAACTTACTTATTATTATTTATTGTTGTTGTTGTTGTTGTTGATGTTAGTTATGAAAGTAGCGACTGTGATGGCCACCGTCGTCATTATGGTGGTGGTGGTGGAGACGGCGGTCTTGTTGCTGTTGTTATACTCTTACATATACATCACAGGAGTCGTTACCAGCGATAATCACCTTTATTTTGCGTGACAACAATTCGTTCCAGATTCCCAGCCCTCTTCATCTATTACAATAAGCGTTGCAACTCATATTGCATTATGGCAACAGCAGTTTAGCATTGATTTATCCATAGCAGCGGATGTCATGTTCCTCGATTATTTATCATTATAATTATAATAATTTGGATAATTATAGCTAAGGAGCATTTATTAAAATTTAACATGCATGTCAAAATTGAGATCGTTCGATATAAAATAGGGTGGTTGTTAGTCAATTTGAGTTTGTTATGTTAGCAAATTCCGATTCTAGCTATTTTAAAGTGATTTGCTCCAAAAGCAAAAGCCCGGTTGTAAGATACGCTTAAATATGATATTTTAAGTTATGCAGATTTCGTATATAATATTATAGAATCTATTTTCTATCAATTCTTATATTTTATAAAGTTGAGGTTTCAAAAATAAAATAATATATCCAGATGATTTAGGTGCATCAGCCATAATCAAAACCGGAACCAAAACTTATGAAGAATTCTTAGTAAAATTATTTATTAAAAAAAAATAGATGACTTGAGTGCTATCAGCTACAAACGAAACCGAAACCAAAACTTGTGAAGAATTATTGGTAAAAGTATTCATTACAAGAAATAGAAGGTCATAACAACTGAACGACAGTAACTCGAAAGAAAAAAAGACGCAAGCGTAACACACTAAATAAAACACACGCTATCGTATTAATATATAGATAATAATTAACAAAGAAATGAAACACTGCTTGATGGTATATTTCGATGTCCAAACAACGCACAAAGTGAACATAAAAGACTTGAAAAGTCTGAGCAAATACCCAAAATAAGACAGAAAGCTGACAGGAATAAGGAACATGCAGAACGTCAAGAAAACACAAATGATATGACGTGCATTCTTGTAAATAAGTCATTATGGTATCTTTGAATTGTGTAAAACCGTTTAAATTTTCTGAAATAGATTTAAGTCATATAAAGAGAAAAAGAGGAGAAAACGCCATGCGCTTGTCACCAACAGCGATTTGATGACTGACATCTTACCGCCAACTTTACATTCTGACGTATTTTTCTTTTTGTACCAAGAAAAAAGACGTACTTTTTTTCGCGATAAAAGTTTAGGATTTTCATTCGTGAATTAACCTGCGGCGACAGTATTGTCGGTTTCTTTTACAACGAGATAAAATGAAAAGAAATCAAGTTTTCTAGGAGACGAATCGATATCACTATATAACACGGTTTCGTTTTTATTCCAATTGTATATATCTCAGGTTCATAGAGTGCAATCACATATTTAACGTCAAAGACGATATTCTCACCCGTATAGTTGTTTCTATACATGTATTCACAGTACGTTGAAATGCTTCATTTAAACAAACATGACAGACAACAAGGTAAATATTTTCCTAGAATTAATACATGCTTATTTATATTTACACATGAGAATAGTGCTGAAATAAGTTCCAGTATCTCATAGAACTTTGCATCTAACAACACTGAAGCATGCCACGAACCACAATAATATTGACCCTTGATTAACGACGATAAAATCTGATTAAAAAAACATTTATTCAAATCAAGGATCGTTTATTATTCCTAGTAAAACAAAGAATACTTTCGAAATTTATCTCCTTATCCTATAGGGTTTCGATGCCTACCATCTCTTCAGAAGAGAAAATATTAGCAAATAGATATAACGGTATTGTAGTCACCTTATTTGCTAAAGTCAGTTAGACATGGAAAATCATAATCAAAAATTGATTAAATAGAAGTCACATAGCGGGGGAAATTGAGGAAAAGGATATGAAGGTTTAGTTCCAAATTGCGCGGTAAAATCCAAGGTAACTGTCCTTTAAAGTAGTTAGGTAATGAGATCCAAGCTGTATATTGTGTAATCCACATCATAGAGTAGAAATGCAAGTTGGGCATATTTCTTTATGGGCCGGTGAAAATACTTTTGGATTTTTTTTTCTATTTGGAAGAGTATATATATATATATATATATATATATATATATATATATATATATATATATATATATATATATATATATATATACTTTGTATTATTTACTTGAAATTCTTTTTATGCTGTTCATGTTTTTATTCGATTTTTTATCGACGATTGATATTGCTGAGGTTAAAGATTAGATTACTATTAAATGCCTGATCATTGCATTTTTTTAAATTTTTTTTTTGGGGGGGGTCCAGCAACAAAAA
Organism: Euprymna scolopes; assembly: GCF_053919585.1. Classification (NCBI taxonomy): domain Eukaryota; kingdom Metazoa; phylum Mollusca; class Cephalopoda; order Sepiida; family Sepiolidae; genus Euprymna; species Euprymna scolopes. The sequence continues at coordinate 143,564,086 of NC_136485.1, forward strand.
GAGGGCGAACCTGATAATTCACCCTTATCCCTTCGTCTATCTGCATTATTCTCAATGACTACGCCTTGGAATTTTTGGAAATTTTGCACATACATTAAACATATAAGTAAAAAAGTAACAGAACAGACTTTCCCGGAAAACTCCGGTTGCCCTACTAGGGATGCTTTTCGGGTTAAAATGACTAAAATTGACACTTTTGTGCTTATTAAAAAAAATTGATGCTTTGGATTTTCATAAAAGTTCTAAAAAGTAATTAACTGATTTCTATATAATTTTGTTTGTCTATATTTCGCAATAACTCTTGGGTGTGCCAGGGGGGGTCTTTTAGGGCGTATAAAAATACTCCATTTTGTGACTTACCATATTTGGCCAAAATTTTTTGCGTATGTCTGTTTAGCAGTTTTGCATGGTATTCAACTCAAATTTAGATATGTTAAGGTCTTGGGGACTTTGGGGGCCTAAATTGGGGGAGCTCTCATAAACTTAGTCATTTCTTTTTACGCATGTTGCAGAACTAAAATTTACATATGTTAAAGCCTAAAACTGCACCGTTTGTTCATTTTAATCAGGATTTGATGTCCCCTGGAAACTTTCGGGGCTTAATAGGGGGGGGGGGGCAAATGCCTCGTTATGCCTCGTTCACTGTGCACTCACGTGGGAGCCATGCATGCTTCACGTTTTTTTTTTTACATCGTAACTGATTCATAGTCGCTCACATGCCTCTATTCTTAATTCGTAGCAGTGAGCAGACTTCAGTGCATTTTTATTTCAAACTGATAAATCATTTTGCGAGTGTAGTCAAACAACTCCATTTTCTTATATATATATATATATATATATTATATATATTTTTTTCTTATATATATATATATATATATATATAGGCACCGCCAAAAATGGCCGCAAAATCAAGTTGTTGTTGTTTTTAAAAACGAAATTACATTTATTAAAATCCATTATTTCTGAGTAACTTTTTTTTCCAGAAAGATAACACCCTGAATTTTATCATATAGAAAACAGAATAATGTAAAACTTTTTCTACTATTTTTAATTCAATTTTAAATGTTAAATTTTCCCCAAAAGTTAACAATTGACATTTTTTGTCTTGCACAAAAAACGTACTTAAATATTTTTAAAAAAAAAGGGTTTTTAAAATAATTAATTAATTTATTTATTGTCTAACTAAGATGATTTTCTAAGAGAATATGCAAAAATATTATAATATAAGTACCTGAATTTCAAATAATTCCACTTATTCATATAGGTAACCAGATATTTCGCGTTGACGTAGAGTTCAGATCGACTCTGTTTACGTTTTCGTTTGATAAAAAGCAAACTATGGAAGACCAAACAGGCCAAAAAAAAACTTATTTTTCAGTGACGAAAATTTCAATGTATTATTAAGCTGAGGCTGGCCAGTACCAGATGGGTGACCATTTGTATGCGTTTGGTTTTTAATGTGTATGTGTGTTGGGGCCAGGCTCCCCAAAATGGGGGGGTCAATTTAAAGCAGAATAAAAAAAATTATTTCAGCGCGTTTGGTCCACCGTAGTCGAAAGGCGGCAAACGTTTTCAAACGGGATCGAAAAAAATGATGCTATTTTTAACATAAAGGGCACAATATTTATCGAATTTTCTTTTTTGGGATCGATTATTCAAAGCATGCCCTGTTTAATAATGGTCATGCATTATTCGGCTCGCTAAAAAAAAAATTGTTAATTTATTTATCAAAAATTTTAAAATAGCTTTTTTCGTATAAATATTAAAAAATTTTTTTTTGGTTTTGCTTAACTTAAATTAATTATTTTACTTAACATATTCACCGAATTTCACACTTCAAAACTCAAAAGCGGGATAATTAAACACAATCGAAGTTCTGATATTCAGACGTCAAAATAAGGTATGCAAACATTTTTTTTTTAATCTATAATTCTGTCCCTTACAACAACACAATATGTTGATTTCAGTTTCAGATGATTATTTTAAGCATATTTGTTCCCACTTCAAAACAAGGGGGGTTGTAAGCAAAAACATATATATATATATATATAAATATCGTTTATGAAAAATAAGTACACTGTTATAAAGTTCATTCTTCTCCTAATAATCGCTGAAAATTTCGTATTGATCGGATAATTACCTGATTTTTGGTAGATTTTTAAAAAGACGGTCCGTCAAAAAGTACTGACCTGCCCCCCCCCAGTTTTGGCGGTGCCTATATATATATATATATATATATATATATATATATATATATATATATATATATATATAGTCATCCACATACAGTACTGTTTCGCTATTTCACAGCTCATCAGTGCGGCTAGACAGACAACTACCTCAAGACCGTGTGTACGGCAGTCAAGGCTCCTAACCATTACGCTATTGGACGAGTAGTGAATTTAACAATGTTTTGATATCGTCCGAAATACCTCCGCTCGATTTGTTTACACAAAGAGCGTCGCTTATATGCTAATGGTAATTCGTGTATCAATTCTCAATATGCTCAACCCAAGGTGAGGAGCATTATAGTCATCCACATACAGTACTGTTTCGCTGTTTCACAGCTCATCAGTGCGTATGTATATATATATATATATATATATATATATATATATATATGTGTGTGTGTGTGTGTGTGTGTGTGTGTGTGTGTGTGTGTGTGTGTGAATAAAAAGGAAAAACCTAAAAGAGTAAATACTAAAACAAAATCAACGTTTCGCCCCTATTTCAGGGGACATCATCAGGATTTCTAGGCGAGGATGTACAGGAAGGCGGTCATATATCACATGCGAAAGAGGAGAAGTTCAGTTCTCTTTCTGTTCTGGAGAGAAAAAATTTAATGATGAAAAGAGAATTTATGTCTAGTGTGTGTGGAGGGGGGTCGGGTTATATACATATATGCATTTATATATATATATATATATATATATATATATATATATATATATATATATAACCGGACAGTACCAGGTACCCCTGCTATTTTTGTTTTGCATTTTCTATTATTGACTTGGCATTTGTTATCGGCGTTAATTAAACCAAAACAAAATAATTTTTCTTATTTCTATTTTTTTATCAATTGGTGATTTAGCTGAGGGTGGATTTTAATACCAGATACTATTAAATTGGTTATCATTTTTTAAATCGAGGTTGCTTGGAACTTTTTTTCCGATTTCGTAGCAGTGAACCGATATCAGTGGACCTTTTTTCAAGCAGATATAAATTATTGCACAGGACAAATCATTTAGCAAGTGTAGTCATCTTGCCTTCACGCATGTGTGAATGCTGGCTATTCCTACATTTGTTTTAAAAACAGCAATATGCAACGATATAGCTTCTTTCAGTTGGTGGCCTTATGGTTGCTTACAGAGTTCGCGCCCAGCACGGATTTTTTTTTCTATTTTATAACACAATACGTTTAATTAAAATGATTATTTCTATTTTATTTGAAAATTGAATTTATTTCAATTTGTATTAATTCTCTCTCTCGCTCTCGCTCTCGCTCTCTCTCTCTCTCTCTCTCTCTCTCTCTCTCTCTCTCTCTCTCTCTCGTATATTTTAAGAAGTACAAAAAATCTGAAGTTTACGGGCAAATTTGTTTCTTTTAATAACACAATAGGTAATAATTAATCATTTAAAAAAACAAAAAAATATTTATTTTGATTAAAATAAAAATATTTATATTTGTTATTTTTCAAAATTGAATTCTTTTCAGTTTTTTCTCTTATTTTTGACGGAGACATAGCAAAAATTGTAAAGTAACACAGCCATTGCAACGGACCGTAAAGATAAATCCTTCCAGACTGAGGCAACATTTACGAAATTTGTTAAGCTAGTATATTGTCATCAACAGGTGCTCAATATCTTGAATAGTTTCTTCTTTTTGTATCCCTTCTTCCGAAGAATCTGATGGGGAGGTGGCCAGATACTTTTTTTTTAAGCGATTACGTTTTCATTTGTTTTATCTGTTTTTTTTCTTTAAGTAGGATTGCCGTATATTTTTTTTTAATTGTTACACTAAAGTTCAGTTATAAGCGCCCACCTCCACATACTCGACAAAAGGTGAAGAGATCCGCGTTGCCCACGAGACAATTGACCTATAGTAATGAAAAAGTGCTCAATATCCTTAGTATAGCATGAGTGTTCAAACGATACTTCATTTCTTCTATTTATTATTTTGTAGACCCGGGTAACGCCGGGAATCCCTGCAGAAGAGAGATATCGTTATCGTTAATTCTTATAAATCGTACGTACGTCAATTACTTTATGTTTATAGTTTTGTAGGATAAATGAGATGCTATCCACCCGTTCCATGACGAGTAACCGCAATAAATATAGTATTAGCTTTTATTCTCCTAGAAATTTGTTTTTTGTGTATTGATATTCATATTAAACACTCTTTTTCTATTTATTTAAAAAAAAAAACAACATTTTTATATGGATAGTGGCAACAGGTCTAGCTAATTTGCATATTCTTTAAACATTCATTTCAATTAAAATCATATAAGTTTTTTCGGTTTTCTCATTTGATGATCATCTTTAGTCAACTATTACGTGTAATTATATTCATGCAGATATTCTACATGATTTATACTTGCATAATATTTGCTTAATAAGGTTATAGTAAACGCAAACCTCTCTCTCTCTCTCTCTCTCTCTCTATATATATATATATATATATATATATATATATATATATATATATATATATATATATATACTTTGTCTCGAAATATATTTATGAATTTCAACATAATTTTCAAACAAAATAAATGCCTGTTTATTTAGTAATAATGCGTTGTTTTTTTGGTTTCAAACGTATCTAATACTTATTTATTTATTTCAAACTCAACCGGCGCTTCTAAGTAACATAAAAAATATTAACGTGAATATCGCGTGACCCAACGCACCGTTCCGAGATTTAAAAAACTACCGTAAAAACAACAAACGGACTTTTACTTTCTGATCGTCTGCTCCAACAACACCATCGTAACAAAGGAAGAGAGACATACTGAAGATGTGACTTTGTCTCGAAATATATTCATGAATTTCAACATAATTTTCAAACAAAATAAATGTCTGTTTATTTTGTAATAATGCGTTGTTTTTGGTTTCAAACGAATATAATACGTATCTATTTTATTCAAACTCAACCGGCGATTCTAAGAAACATAAAATTTTTTAACACACATATATATATATATATATATATATATATATATATATATATATATATATATATATATACGTTAAGATGTATGCGTGTATATATATATATATATATATATTTGTGTAAACAATTTTGCTTACCAAACACCTCGGTCAGTTTTTTGTCTACAGACATGAGACTTAATATATAAGGTATTCTAACCCATACGAAACTTTATATTTGGGTTTAAACTCGGGAAAATGGGTACAGAAATATGAAAATTAAAAAAAAAAATTGCCAGGTGGAGTTCTAACACCAGCATTGCAAATATGCATGCCTAACCAAGAAGCTATTGGTTCATTTTTTAATTTTTAGCCTTGCAGCAAAGATGCTTTCATAGCTTAGTTATTAACGGCAGAGGAAAAAATAAATCGTAAGCTAACTATTTTGAATCGATTCCGGGTGGTGGCGCACGAGTCATGTTGTTTCTTAAAAATTTTTAAATCATTACTGTATATTTGGTCTAATATAATAAATACGAAAATTCATTAATCAAACTATCGTATTTAAGCGTATTTTACGACCGGGTAATGCCGGGCGCTCTGATAATTGGCTATAATTTTAGATGCTAACGTTATTTTGTTTGTTCTTATGTTACAGTTTCGGTTTACAAACACTATCAATAATATAATTAAAAATATGCCTACGTATAATAATCTATTGAATAGAATATTACATAATTTACAAATCTTTTTTAAATTTACACAGGAATTACCACTTATCAAGGCCCGGAGGCCACTCGAGGATAAGGGTTAATTGGTATTCATTAGCCAATGTTATTATAGAGTAGTAAACATAAGCAGTAAGAATTTTGTAAATTGGATACTTACGGGGACGGTTCATGAAGAACCTGTTTACATTGGACTTGAAAATAATCAGATTGTGGTTAACTGGAAATCAGGTAATCGGAAAAGAATTCTACAGTTCTAAAAAGGAAGGTTTGTTCATAAAATCTGCATTTAGGCTTAGGCACAGATAAAGAGTGTGGGTTATTATTATTATTGATAGTGGTTTTGGCCAGACGAGTGTTTTTCGTGAAATTTTGGCAAAACGGGACCATAGAGTGAAGCTCAAATGATTATTTGCCATTAAAATAACGATAAAACAGAAACAGGCTCGCAACGTCTCTTCTGTGGGAAAGACGTTGCATGGAAGAGAAAAGGATATCCCCACCAAGCTACGAAGTTTATTTTGAGCTCTGTCAAGGCAGGATACGCTGCTTCTAGCAGCTCCCGCCCAGATGTGGCAACAGTACTCTATCGTCGGCCGTACCTGGCTTTTAATTTAAGATTTTACCAAGTAAAATTCTATTTTATATAAAGGGAACTATTGTTATTGTAAACTCTAATAAAATGTATACTAAAGAGGTTAATTATTTTTTGTTTTGATTTTTTTTTAGGTTAAAAAGATTCTATCCACACGGGCATGTTAAAAAATCAAGAAGATATTGATATTCCGTACTTTTGTGGTCATGTTGATGTTCTGAATGTTCTAAAAGAAATTGACAACTGTTTAATGGAATTGGGAAATATTGAATAAAATTAATTTGCGGAGAAAGAAGTGATATAAAATGATTAAAGAGGAAAAGCGACTATAGTACAAAAGCGAAGTTATGCGCGCGAAGGAATGTATGGAATAACAAAAGATGAAAAAATGATTAATAAAAAATGGGAATTAATGTGAAACGAAAAACCAAAACAATTAATCGAAAATATTTGCGCAGAGGATTCGGAAATATGAAGCAATGAAAACTAAAAAAGAAATACGAAAAAAAGTCTCTGAAGAATTTCAAAAATTGGATGGGGAATAACCATATTGAAAAAGAAGGTCAAATAATTCGGGTAAAATACGAATTATTTTAAGAAGATTCTAACGAAGGCCTAACAGAGGAAAAATGTACATAAAAGGGCCAGAAAAGGGTGATTACAATAGAAAGAGAATGTGTCTGTGTAAGATATACTGCAGCGTGTAAAGAGAGAAAAAGATAGATAGGGTGAAAGTGGAAAAACAAAACGTAGGAAAGAAAAAGGAAAAGAATATCATTGAGAAAAACAAAGAAATAGAGAAGGAAAACAACTACAAAAATAAAGACAGGCGTAATTGAAAAATCAGTTCGAAATTAACATGCCCTTAGGAATGTGGTTCTGAAAAAAAGACGCTATTTTAGAGAAGAATTTCAAGGTCGATAGAATAATAAAAAGTGGGAAAGAATGAAAGAGATACGAAATAAACTTATGAGAATGAGGTTTAAGAGATTGAAAAATAAAAAAAAAACACATCTAAAGAAGAGAATATCAAATAACACAATAAAAAAAAAACTATTCAAACAGATTTAAAATTATAATGCTTGTACAGATTGCGATCTTTGGATAAAAATGTTGGCCTATGAAAGTCGGTGAGCAGCGTTGCCAATTCAACAAAACAGAAACGAAAACACTTACCGATTCAGAATGCTTATATATATTCGTTGGAATTTCATAAGGAATATATGAAATGAAAACCAGCCACTGTCTAATGAAGAATGTACTTATTAGTTGGAAGAAAAATTAATCTGATTGATTAGCTTGTAAACAGGAGTGCCATGCAGTTTTACATAATGAATGATTACGAGGATTGAACGAGAACGTTTCATCATAGTTTATGGGCCATGTATCTTTGTAACCTATTACTTACACAAATAATATCATATCATATATATATATATATATATATATATATACATGTATATATATATATGCCCGTTCACATACACTTTTTCATGTTAGAACCCAGAATTAGATGGAATCGAGCAATTGCATCGACAACGGACAGCGCCAGACCCAAATTGGGTTTCGATGTACTGCATCTCATCAGTGACGTGCTCCGACATAGGCGCGAACGCAGGTCGTTGCACGTGTGAAGTGTACAATACTGACGACCTAATCATATGGGCTACGGTGCAATCTATTGTCTATGCCTCGATTTTAATTCATATTTTTATCTAGTTCGACATTCTACTATGCGACAAGCAACGCGTCTTATACAACTAAGATAGTTACTGCTGGTATGCAGCCGGTAGATATCACATCTACAAAAATTACATTAAATTAGCCGACTCCCCCGACACGATTTAGGAACAACCTATTTGTTGAGGAACATCACGTCTCTACGAAGGATGAACCGCTTTTTTCTACATATATTAGACATTAAGAGGAGATAGATATATATGAATACCCGTTCGCCTACACTTTTTCATGATAAAAAGCCTATGGTATGCCATATGGTTAGGTCGTCAGTATTGCACACTTCATACGTGCGACGATCTGGGGTCGCACCTATGTCGGAGCACGTCACTGGTAAGATGCAGTACATCGAAACCCACTTTGTCCGTTGTCGATGCAATTGCTCGATTCCATCTAATTCTGGGTTCTGGGTTTATCATGATCATGAAAAAGTATATGTGAGCGGGTAAATATATATATATATATATATATATATATATATATATATATATATATATACACTGCCGTCAAAGAGAAAGTCATCACTTGTAATTTCTTCAAAGACTGCAAATTTAACCTAAATTTAATGTAACAATAATATATCAATTGATTCGCCTTTTATGTTACTATAATTTGACTTGATCATATTTTACTTTTAATTTAAATATTCTAGTGTTCACGTCAATTTAAAAAAAAATAACTTCAAATTCATGAGCCAGAAAATTCGCTTAAAATCAATTTAATCATTGCCACTATATCAGTTTAAAATATCCACCAACAGGCAATAAAGCATCTCTAATCGTAATTGTTGTTGTTCAAGAATATACAACGTAATATTTAGTCCATATGAGACTACTTTCTCTCAGTGATCGTCAGAAGTTCATTAATCTCCACCTTTCTGGTTTATCCAATCGAGAAATCGGCCGCAGATTGAAATGTGATGAGAAAAAAGTACGAAAGACTGTGCAAACGCACCAAAACACCGACAGTGTTTGTGATGCCCCTAAATCTGGTCATACTTCAAACATGGAAGACAATGCTATCAAGATTTTCACCCCCCCCCCAAAAAAAAAACATTTAAAACGGCTCTCAAATCAAACAACAGTGCCATGCTGTTAAAATATGCTCTTTCTACCGTCAAGAAGAGATTACATGAATCTTATTTGCGAGGATATGTTGCAAGACGCAAGCTAATGGTTTCTGTAAAGAACAGAAAATGCGTCTGTATCGTCAGATGCAGTGAAGAACATGATCCTTCATATTGGTCAAAAGTGCACTTTAGCGACGAAAGCAAGTTCAATAGGCTAGTATGCAGTACGCTCGTCGCGGGAAAGACGGAGAATTTAATCCTAGGTGCTCAGTTTCAACGCTGTAAGGTGGAGGTTCATTTTTGATGTGGGGTATTATTAGTGCCAATAGTCCTGGGTCTATAGTTCGCTTGCAAGGTCGAATTAATTCGATCAAGTGCATTAATATGTTGACTGAGTATTTTCTACCCTACTTTGGTCGAAATTTGGATGATAATGCCATCTTCATGCAGGATAATGCTCCCATTCACACAGTTAGCAATATCAAGGGGTTCCTGGAAGAGCATGATATTCCGTGTATGATTGACAGCACAGTCTCAAGACATCAGTCCTATCGAACACGTATGGCATTACATCAAGCAATAGCTACGCAATGATAAAATTTCAAATTTGGAAGAACTTTGGACAAAAGTTTTTAAAAGTGGGATGCCATTTCCACGAAGTATTGCTTCAGTCTCATTCAAGGAATTCCAAAAAGATTGCAGGCTGTTAACTTACAGAAAGGCTATGCTACTAAATTATTAACTAGTTCCTTGTGTTCCTGTTGTATTTGCGTTGCATTAATGTTCTAAATTAACATTTAAATAACAATTTTCCATTGTGCTGAGTTTCTTTTTGCCTCCTCAATTTGAAGTTTTTTTTTCGTGAACACAAGAATATTTCAATTAAAAGTCAAATATTAACAGGTAAAATTGTAGAAGAATAAAAGTCCAATCAAATGAGGCATTTTTGTTTAAACAGTTACATTAATTTTAGTATTAAATTTGCAGTTTTGAAAAAAATTACATGTGCGAACGTTTTTGCCGCCTATATATATATATATATATATATATATATATATATATACTGTTTTATGAAAGTCGCTTTTTATGTATAAGTTCTTTCCTCGTAAATTTCGAAATGGAAGAGCTTGTCTTTTGCAAGTCTCACGCAAAAGTAATTAATATGTATAGCGGTGTTCTAAAATATGTTTTCGACTGAAATTATCCGATAAGTTCTAAATTCGAAAAAATCGGATCTTTAAATAATTTTTTCTCTTGTAGCAAATAGAACACGGGGGAATATTTTACATTTCATCGATCAACCTTAATAATAAAATTTCTACAAATCATTTCTTCTAAAAAAACAGATTTATTATTATGGGGATGTAGCCTTGTAGTAAATTTGAGTACAGATCGAATGATCCCTTGTTACAGGCCGAGTCCACATCACTATTTATTTTTTCTTATTAATGAGTTCAATTAATGAGCAAAAGTATTATTTAAAATAACCGCAAATCATTTCTTCGTTTGCATATTTGAAACTAAATATTAATTAGAAAAACACACGATTAAACCCGGATCTTCAACTTCTAACGTAGACCCCCACTACCAGGTCTACTTCTCTAACGCCAGAGGTCTACGTTCTAACCTTCCAGAGGTTGAAACCCAATTGCAAGAGACTAAACCAGGCATATTATTTCTAAGTGAAACTGGCATTGGACAGACCATTCCCCTAGATGAGTTCGTAATTAAAGTATACTCTTATTTCACTTTAAAATCTGACCCCAAGATCGCCATGGGCATGGAATATTTGCCTATATAAAAGATGGTTTTCCATGTGGTAGGGACATCTCCAGAGAAGATCCTAACTTACCCTATATGTGCTTCCGGGTTGCACTAGCTCAAACTACTGCATTTATATTTGCTCTCTATCGCCCCCCACAACAGCGGAGTTACTATCTTTAAAAGCATATCTGATTGGGCACGCCTTATCTGCTTATCCTTCAGCTAATATTCATGTCTGTGGAGACTTCAATGTTCACAATGTGTAATGGTTAACGCACTCAAACAAGACGGATGATGAGGGGAGGTTCTGTCATGATTTCTCCATTGCTTATGACCTCACTCAGATTGTTCACGAACCCACCCGTGTTTTCGATACTGACGACCAGTATGCAAGTCTCCTAGACCTCATTCTCACAACTTGCCTTAAAGAGAATATCACTTTTTCAATAGATTTTTCCAAAATATGAAAATGACATTCAACTTGAGAACAGTTGTCCGATAAATTCAAATTATACGAATGACCAATCACCATCCCAACATTCAGAAATTTTATTCATTTTAGATTTATTTTATTTATTGAAAATTGAAAATAAAAAAAATTAATATCTTAACTGTTAAAAATTCTATTTGAAAGTATAATTTGAGAAATTCAGTGAAAATCTAATTATATTTGGGTTTCATATTTATTTACAGATTAACTGTTAATAAAAACAAACGCGATTAAAACAGAAAACAATCAAAACATTAGATTTCGTAAAACGTTTTATATAAACATTACTTCAGTGATTAATTTAATCTGAAAACAACTCACTTATATGTAAAATATAGAAAAATTACACATTAAAAAAGATGCTTTAACACGTTATGCTTTGACTGAATTTGAGAAATGAGAGCAATTTGCTTGTTCAAGAACAGAAAACGAACCAGATATTATTGTATATTTTAGATTTTAAACCTAACTTTTACGAGAAATATCTTTTCTTTAACGGTAATCTCGAATTCCAAAGTATCAAGTTTATAATATGTTTGCATTCGTATTTCATTTTATTTACTCTTGAAAAAAGTATCGCCTTAGGCCCATGCCAATTTTAAAGGAATTAAAAACCATTTAAATTGCCGAATGGGAAATGTATTTTTTACTTAAGAATTATTAGTAAATCATTCTTAGTATTTAACTACTCACGTTCAATAATTCCATATTACGAAACAAAAATATGAAATAAAAAGACTCTAAAATTGTGTTTTTCGTCTATTTTTTCTTTTTTGGTTTCTAATTTCTTTGCATTTCAGGTTTTTAACTGCACGCTTATATAAGGATTCCAACCGGAACCAACGGATTTCAACAGAAATAGATAATCCAACAAATTCGTGAACGCAGACTTTTGTCAGTTCCAGTCGTTCTTGCTTTTGCTGCCTTCTTTAAGCTTCTTTTACCATTATTCAATATGGACCCTCTCTTTAAATATAATGAATAAATTATCAGAGTTATCTCTCTTTCTCTCTCTCTCTCTCTCTCTCTCTATCTGTCTCTCCCTCTCTCTCCCGCTTTCTAGGTATACACACACACACACACACACACACACACACACACACACACACACACACACACACACACACATAGCCCAGCGTTGCCTGATCGTACAATGCGTTTTAACGTGATATCTCAAGCTATGCAGATTTGCTGCTTGAGTATATATTATTATAGAATCAATCATCCACTGAATATTATATATTACGAGAATTAATTGGACTAATTCATAAAAATAAATAAATAAATAAAAAAGTAATGATGATAATGTTGTCCATCAAATTTCGTCTTTGTTTGTTTACAATATCACGTATACTAATACTTGGGCTAGACGATGAATGGCCTGTAAAGGTCAGATTTTTTGCATAGGCATCACAATTTATCAAGGCCAAGAGGCCACTCGAGGATAAGGGTTAAAGAGTGTAGTAGAAATTGGACAATATAGAAACCGTTAGTAATGGAGATTCGGTAAATGTGTTAACTTATATGGAACGGTTCATCAAAAACTTATTCGCGTTAGACTTGAATACAACCATATTGTAGTCAGCTGGAAAGCAGAAAAACGGAACACAATTCCATAGACGTGCAGTTCTAAGAAAGAAGCTTTGCTCATGAAATCTTTGCTATTTGAAATATCTGTTACATATATATATATATATATATATATATATATATATATGTATATATGTGTGCGTGTATTTATATATATATACACATACACACACACACTCACATATATATATATATATGTTCTGTACAGACATATATATATATATATATACATATTCAGTAATGTGATTGATAATTTAAAATTCAAATTAGAATTAAATTAAAAATCTGTTTCACAAGAAGGAACAACAACAAAATCAATGATTTGTACGATCGTTTCGGAAAACAATGTTTTTATTGTGGTAGACATTTAGCCACGGACAATAATTTTTACACATAGTATTTAAAAAAAACAAAGTTTCCTCATCAGCAAAAGTATTGGGAAGGGTTTTTAATATATGTAAAAGACACCATAAATAAACCTAGCATTAAAAGTAAGGCAGATGTATCTGGAAAAATTAAAATAAAAGGTGTGTATTTACTTGATAAGCAAATTAATATGGGTTAAAGATAGAAATAAAATACAATAACATTATAAATCTCAATTTGGTTTAAATATATATATATATATATATATATATATATAATTATTTACCTTTTAATTCTTCGCCTTTTGAAATCAGCAATTAAGGTCAAAGCATTCATATGGATGTTTATTGTAGCTTTTCAACTTATGAAATGATAAATTTTCAAAAAGAACGCTAATGGAATATTTTATATCGGTTAGCATACATTTGATTAAAACGCTAAATTTAAAACTGAAGAAAGAAAGTGGAAGATAATCTTATTTCCTTAATTAAACAATGCAAGGGAGATAATTAGTATTTAATTTAATTTATTATTAAGGAATAATAAATCAAGCAAAAAAATATTATAATCTATTTGAAATTATTGAATTTAATATTTGATAATTTATTTATTTATTGAAATCTACAATATCATAGGTTAAGGCTAAGAATATATTTTAATGATATATAATAATTGTCGATATATAAGATCAATTAATATTAACAACAATATTCATGATCGAAATTTTTATTAATAAGCATATCAAGTTATAGTTTAATTTCAATAAGTTTTACCTATAGTATTTAAAAAAAACAAAGTTTCCTCATTATCAAAAGTATTGGGAAGAGTTTTTAGTATATGTAAAAGATACCATGAATAAACTTAGCATTTAAAGTAAGGCAGATGTATCTGGAAAAAATTAAAATAAAAGGTGTGTATTTACTTGATAAGTAAATTAATATGGGTTAAAGATAGAAATAAAATAGAATAAAATTATAAATCTGAATTTGGTTTAAATATAACATTATGATAATATATTTCTAATAAAAATTGAAAATTAAATACCAAGACACACACATATATGTATATATATACATATATATATATATATACATATATATACACGTACATATGCATGAAGATGGGGTTTCAAATTCCGACCAAAGTATGGTAGAAAATGCTAAGTAAACATATTAATGTACTTGGTCGAATTATTATAGGCCCTGGACCATTGGTATTAATAATGTCCCACATCAAAAATGAACTACCACCACATTCCAGCGTTGAAACTGAGCACGTGGGATTAAATTCTTCGTCTTTCCCGCGACGGGCGTACTGCCTTCACTCACCACCTAGCCTATTGAACTTGCTTTCGTTGCTAAAAAGCACTTCTGACCAATATGAAGAGTCATGATCTTCATTGCATCTGATTAAGTCCAGACGAAGCGCTCTGTTCTGTACAGACATTATTAGCTTGCGTCTTGCAACATATCCTCACAAATTAAATTCCTTTAATCTCTTCTTGACAGTAGAAAGAGGCCACTTTTTAACAAAATTGCACTGTTATTAGATTTGGGGAGCCGTTTCAAATTTGTTTCTACAGCTGCAGATCTTGATAGCATTGTATTCCTTGTTAGAAGTAACACTATGGGTTAAAGATAGATAGTGGAATGGGGACAAAAGTGGTTGGTCGCATTCAATGCTGCCAAGACTAAACTAGTTTCATTCAATAATTAGAAGAAACCCTCTCTACCACCCATAACAATGGCCAACGACACTTTATCTGAGAGTCCATCTTTCAAACTCCTTGGCCTAACGTTCACAGGAAACATGAGTTGGAACAGTTACATTGAGGGCATTGCCAAGGCCGCTGCAGGAAAGGTGGGCTCTCTCTACCGTGCTAGAAAAGTATCCTGTACCTCTATAAGGCCACCATTCGCCCATGTATGGAGTATTGCTGCCACATCTGGGCTGGTGCACCTGCTACTTCTCATTCGCTCCTTGACAAGGTTCAAAAGAGAGTCGCAAACCTGATAGGCCCTGAACTGGCATCTAAGCTTCAGCCTCTGTCCCATCGACGAAATGTCGCATCCCTCTGCCTTTTCTACAAGTATTTTAGTGATGAATGCTCTGACG
Source organism: Euprymna scolopes (assembly GCF_053919585.1). Classification (NCBI taxonomy): domain Eukaryota; kingdom Metazoa; phylum Mollusca; class Cephalopoda; order Sepiida; family Sepiolidae; genus Euprymna; species Euprymna scolopes. The sequence continues at coordinate 143,579,694 of NC_136485.1, forward strand.
AACTGCAATCACTTGTGCCCCCACGACGTGAGCACCCTCGACAAACTCGACAGGCTGCTAAATCCCACCCCCACACTGTAGAGATCCCTAGATGTAAATAATCTTTTTACTCCAATAGTTTCTTCCCCAGAACCGCTATACTCTGGAATCCATTCCAGGTCCCTGCTTCCCCAACAGTACTGACGTGCAGAAGTTCAAGTGTAACGTGAACCGACACCTTGCTGCCCAAATCCCTACATAGTACCCCAGTAGTTGTTGCCCCTGATAGTAGCCCCTTACACCAAAGTGGCAATTTGCCTTGTTTGGGGTGAAAATGTAATAAAAAAAAAAAAACACAAGTGCGACCAGATTTAGGAGAATCACGAACACCGCCGGTGTTTTTCGTGCTTTTGCGCAGGCTTTTGTATCGTTTTCTCATCACATTTACATTTGCGGTCGATTTCTCGATTGGATAAAGCAGAAAGGTGGAGATTAATGAGCTCCTGACGATCACTTAGTGAATGTCGTGGCATATTGACTTAAAACTACGTTGTATAACCTGAAACAACAGCAATTGTGATTAGAGGTGTTTTCTTGCCTGTTAGTGGATATTTTAATCTGATTTAGAGGCGAGAATTTCAGCCGGTTTTAAGTGAATTTATTGCTGCGGACTTTCTTTCTAGTTCTTCAATTTGAAGTATATTTTTTTAAATTGACGTGAACACTAGAATATTTAGATTAAAAGTCAAATATGAACAAGGAAAATTATAGAGGAATGAAAGCTGAATCAAATAAGGTATAGGTTGTTGAAACAGTTACATTAAATTTAGCTGGAATTTTCAGAGGGGGGTTAAATTACAAGTGCGGACTTTCTTTTTGCCGGCACTGTATATCACGTTTTATTCCAAATCCTTACTCAGATGTGTACAGCTTAACTTCAGTGATAAAATGGGAAACGATCTTTAATTGACGTGATTATATATATATATATATATATATATATATATATATAACTACTTAATTTACTCACATAAAATTAATATACGAAAGTATAGATTTATGCGTAAACTTTAAGTATTTATTTCAAAAGTGCTCAATACGTTGGTAGAGCTAGTTAGTAATTTATAAAATATATATGGCGATTAAGCTACACTGAATATTCGGCGTTTCATCCACTGTAGGACTCCTCAGGCTTATGCGCGAATTCTGTGGTTGTTTTTCGTTTTTAGTTAGCCAATCAGCTTTCTAGTATCCACCGCGCACCTTCCTATCAGCCAATGGGCATGCATTTTATCGGACAAAGGATCTGTTTTAAAACTAGGTTAGTGTTTTTTGGGGTTTTTTTTGTTAGTTTATATATAAATATACATATGTGTACATACATATATGCACATATATATATATATACATATATATACATACATATATGTGTGATCGTTTATATGTATTCATGCTTATTTAATTTATTTATTTGTTTTTTTTTCTATTGTTTTTGTTAGTTTTAAAACTATTTTGTATCGTTTTCCTAGAGTAAATTTTATTTTGTGAACACAGTTAATGACTATTTCTCTTCAACAGTGTAATAGATGTTGGGGTTCTTTAAAGTACAGGATAGCAAATTTTTCATGAAGGCATAATCTACATGGGTCGTCTAGATGCCTACACGTGGTAGCTTGTCTTATTATTTTCCATGGATGAAACGGTGAATATTCAGTGTAGCTTAATCGCCATATATATTTTATAAATTACTATATATATATATATATATATATATATATATATATAGTTTATATATATATATATTTTATAAATTTATATATATATATATATATATATTTGTTTAGGGAGAATTAATCGGAACCGGAATCGAAAATCAAAAACATCGGAGGTTTTTGGGGTATCGGAATCAGTATCGGAATCGGAAAAATATTTTCCGATGCTAAAACCGATTCCTGAAATTATCTTAACGGATATTTTAAAAAAATATACACAAACCATTCGCTACATTCATTCCTTCTCATTATATACCATAACTTTTGCCTTTTTATTTATTTATGTTTGCTGAGGGAGGGACGGTCGAGTTTCGCTACCGGCTATCACAAAACACTAGGCACCGCCAAAACTGGGGGGGCAGGTCAGTACTTTTTGACGGACCGTCTTTTTAAAAATCTACCAAAAATCAGGTAATTATCCGATCAATACGAAATTTTCAGCGATTATTAGGAGAAGAATGAACTTTATAACAGTGTACTTATTTTTCATAAACGATATTTATATATATATTTTTTTTGCTTACAAAACCCCCCCTTGTTTTGAAGTGGGAACAAATATGCTTAAAATAATCATCTGAAACTGAACAAAACATATTGTGTTGTTGTAAGGGACAGAATTATAGATTAAAAAAAAAAAAAAAAAAAAATTGTTTGCATACCTTATTTTGACGTCTGAATATCAGAACTTCGATTGTGTTTAATTATCCCGCTTTTGAGTTTTGAAGTGTGAAATTCGGTGAATATGTTAAGTAAAATAATTAATTTAAGTTAAGCAAAACAAAACAAAAATTTTTTTTATATTTATACGAAAAAAGCCATTTTAAAATTTTTGATAAATAAATTAACAATTTTTTTTTAGCGAGCCGAATAATGCATGACCATTATTAAACAGAGCATGCTTTGAATAATCGATACAAAAAAAAAATTCGATAAATAGTGTGCCCTTTGTGTTAAAAATAGCATCATTTTTTTCGATCTCGTTTGAAAACGTTTGCCGCCTTTCGACTACGGTGGACCAAACGCGCTGAAATAATTTTTTTTTATTCTGCTTTAAATTGCCCCCTCCCCCCATTTTGGGGAGCCTGGCCCCCACACACATACACATTAAAAACCAAACTCATACAAATGGTCACCCATCTGGTACTGGCCAGCCTCAGCTTAATAATACATTGAAATTTTCGTCACTGAAAAATAAGTTTTTTTGGCCTGTTTAGTCTTCCATAGTTTTCGTCTCATCGAAAGAAAACGTAAACAGAGTCGATCTGAACTCTTCGGCGACGCGAAATATCTGGTTACATATATGAATAAGTGGAATTATTTGAAATTCAGGTACTTATATTATAATATTTTTGCATATTCTCTTAGAAAATCATCCTAAATCTTAGTTAGACAATAAATGAATAAATAAATTATTTCAAAAACCCTTTTTTTTAAATATTTAAGTACGTTTTTTGTGCAAGACAAAAAATAACAATTGTTAACTTTTTGGGAAAATTTAACATTTAAAATTGAATTAAAAATAGTAGAAAAAGTTTTACATTATTCTGTTTTCTATATGATAAAATTCAGGGTTTTATCTTTCTGGAAAAAAAAAAGTTACTCAGAAATAATGGATTTTAATAAATGTAATTAAGTTTTAAAAAACAACAACAACTTGATTTTGCGGCCATTTTTGGCGGTGCCTACAAAACACAAACAAACGTATTGATCTTCTCTCTCTCTCTCTCTTCCTCTCTCTCCCTCTCTCTCTCTCTCAACAATTATTAAATGTGTTTCTTAAAATACTTTGAAAGTAACAAACATTGACCACTAGCAAAGAAGAACCTGTAAGAAGGACAACATTTTCAAGTTAGTCACTTAAGAAGGGAAGGATTTCCATACTGTCCGCCAGGTTTCTTTTTGGGAGAGGTGGGTAGATAATGCATAATTAAGTTTATGGCAACCTATTTTTGGAGAGGGGGGGGGGCTATGTTTCTTTTTCCCCCATTTTTCGACTTCTACAACTTTTTCCCCTTTTCGGCTTCAACAACTTCTTTTTTTTTTTTTTTTTTTTTGCAGGGCGAGGGAATTTTACTCCTAAATATCCATGAGAATTACAAGTTTTATAAGTTATCTAGTATGCTTATTAAAGCAAGGCAATTTAGATTTGGCGTAAACAGGAATTTTTCAAAAAATAAATGCCTTCATTCTGCATAGTAATTCAGTTGCAGAGTTTGGAGTTGCCTATTCCGACAGGCGTTCTTTCCATTTGGGAAGTTGGAGGAAGTCTATTCCGAAAACCGTTCTTTACATGGGGATGTTGGGTACTATTTTAGGCAGGGGTGGAGTATGCTTCCACCGGGCAATGCCCATTAACGGGTCCTGCTAGTTTATTAATAACTATGTATCAGAACATTATCATGTCATAGTATAACGATGTTTTTACATGTCTGCAAAAAGAACACACACGCACACACACACACACACACACACACACATATATATATATATATATATATATATATATATATATATATATATATATATATATATTAAACAACGCTTTTATTACGGAGAAACCATGTCTTTATATTACTTTTATGCACGACCACGGAAATCTAATCTGGACATTTACCATATTATCGATGATGAATTCGAACGAGTCTTGTTGTTCTTAATGGCATCATGCCACGAGAGATAGTTAAGATGTTAAAAAAGGCATCTATATTGATGAAGACGAGATTACGTCGAAAAGTACTTTGATTTATAAACAAATAAATGTGTGTTTATTATTATTTTAATCTGCATTGAATTGGCTTACTAAATTTACATTTTGAAATATATATATATATATATGTATATATATATATACATGCGCGCGCGTGTGTGTGTGTGTATTTATAATTGTGAAATTATTAACTAAGTTTTCATAAGGATAAACAAAACAAAATCAAATCATTATGGACGATCGTTTTGGAAACGATATCCATGTATTCATTCATTATTTACAAATAAAATCATCGAGGAGTAAAGTAAATTATTTTTGGATATCGTCTCCTCCTCGCCATAAATTCGGGTAATAGTAAAGATTGGGAAAGACACTAAAATTTAACTAGCCTATTAAAGTAAATATGATCTAGGAAATTACACTTCTTAAGTTTATCATAAATCTCCAATACTCAGTGTACAGCGGTTTTAAATATATTTGATTTAGATTTTGCTATTTTAGATTCTGGTCTATTAATTTCTGCAATATATATACATACATACATACATATATATATATATATATATATATATATATATATATATATATATAAATGCACTCATTTTTCCCCTCTGAGTTTGGCCTTAATAGGATTCAAACTCAAGATATTTCATGCAAGTGTAATACGCACAAACTGCAGCACAATATCTGAGGTGTGTTATAGGCCTATTTACTATCCACTTCATCGATAATCGAAGATTCCTATATTCTCTCTGCTGAGAGTTTACTGCCAAAATCGGTTACGATCAGTGGAAGTGGTAAAATCATTTCTCTCTAATAAATTCCTCCTTTCACGCCACCACTTAACACCGTTTCGGGAACGTCCACAAGAGACAGTTACGAAGGAATACTGGTTTGGTTTTTCTTTACTTCGTAGTTGCTTAAAAAACAGGAATGGGATTTTAATTCTACTGGGTGAAACGCACCATGGAGTTAACCGAATCGAAGGTTTATTTATGCCATTTTTTCGCTTTTCGCTGTGTTTTTTTGTTTTGATTTTCCGAACACGTCCATCATTTTCTTTCCTCATTTATGCTTTTTGTTTTTTCGATTTCTTTTTTAAAGAAGTTTTACGTTTGTTCGCTGTTTTTATTTTTTTTTTGTTTTGCCGATTTTTTAAAAGAAGTTTAACATCGTTATTATTTTTATTTATATATTTACTTCGCTTATTCTTTACTTTACCCCCTTATACACACAGCTGCAAACAACCGGGCAACGTCATGTACCCCCGCTAGTATATATATATATATATATATATATATAATTTTTAATTATTATAGTAAAAAAATAATTATATATATATATATATATATATATATATATATATATATATATATATATAAGGTTTTAAGGATTCGGAAAGTGTTCTGATAATGTGCATTCTTTTGTGGATACGTTTTTATCTATTAAATTCAACAAGGAAACTACATTTGTTTCATCATGTTTTTCCATAATGAATCGCATGCAAGTCCATCTTTTATCTTATGCCTATTCTTTCACGCATTTTCACTTTCTTGCTGTCTCCTTGTCTCGATTGATCGATCAGATGAAAAGTTTTCTAAGCGGAAGTAAATAAAAACGCATTCGCACGAATGCGTAACGGGACAAATGTAAAATATCTGCCCATTTTAATGGCCCTTAAATTGCTGGAGAGCGCAATAAGGGCGATTGAAAGGAAGATAAATATATTCTGTCGAAGATGAGGACGGAACGGAAAGGATACAGATTTTGGCAATAATCGCAAAGATTGAAACGAGAGAAGGTGATTCTGAGAAGCTTTAATATAAACTGGAGATATTAATTCCTGATGAACAAGTTTAAAACCTGTAATCATTGTCAAACGGCGGACAGGCAAATGTGTTTCTAATAACGCTATGCTTCCTAATAGTGCTTTGCTCAGATGCCGAGGTCGTTTAATTCCTGAATTTATTTACAATAATCGAAGTTTATCGTTAAGAACTGGCCATGCATACCACATGCTGCAACATACAATGTAATTAACTTAACATTTAAATGCCCTACACTATTCTTCCCTCGTTGCGTATAATAAGTTAAAGAATTACAAAAGTTGCGGATTTTCTGAAGTCAGGTAGTTCACCAGTGAAATTATATTGAATATTTTTTATCTCGTGATGTTAACGACAGAAACGAAAGCGTATGTTCCTTATACTTATGAATGTGATATGAAAATATTTACCAGTCTTTGGGCAAGTCATTTTGTTTATGTGCAGAAAAGCGCTAACATAGCTTGACCAATCGTCAACAAACTTGGTCTAAATATCTATCAGAATTTAATGTTGGGGATATATAAGTTAAAATTCTGGTTTCCTGTAAGAAAGTCACGCTGGTGCTTTCGCCTTCTGACCAAAATCAACAGAGATTAGACCATTCCCGTAATGGTATTTTCCCTGTTGATTGCGATCTAGAGTTGGTTCCGTATAGGTACACCATCCCAAGCTTTTCCTTCTCTCTTTGGGAAGCGGTTCGTGTATTGCTAATTAACAGAGGTGCTCCTTCCGAGGAATACCGACGGGACTGCACAGGCTCTTTAGCGGGCCAGAATGTCCCTCATCTGACATTTCAATCCCACTTTCCGACATACTGGTCTCGATGGGAGATAAATTAATAACTACGAGTCGAAGTTCAAGATCAAAGTGACAAATAAAAAGAAAGTCACACTTTTGGCGACAACTTCGGTTCTGTTAATTTGGCCCACATAGTTGTAAATTCCACATCTTACATACAACTGCACTTGAACTTGACAAGTCCGAAGGAGACTGGAGGTTGAATGATTTACAAATTCCTAGTTTTTTTTTTAAAGTTTGATGTATGGATGCTCTTTTATAACAGTAAACACCACATAAACCGATCTGATAAATATTTTTTGAATTATCAATAGCATAAGTTTGTAAATATTTCATGCAGATAAGATATTGGTTCGTTTTTACGCTGTCAAGCGGAAGCCTGCACTTTCCCGACTGATTTACGTTCTTGTTCAAATATGCAAATATATACGATTACCCTATTACCACACAGATATGGTTTTATGTGTGGGCATTTAACATGTTGTTGTTGTTGGTGGTGCTGGTAGTCTGGTTAAATGGTATTCATTTATCTAATCATTTATATTATAAAATAAGGAATCATTTCGAAATTCGATTTTCGTTTTTAGATAAACATTACGTCCGATTGACTTCGATTGTAATTTTTTATCTTGATTATTCACAAAAGTTCAAGCTTGTGTTTTACAATTTTGCACGCATAATCATTCAAACACGGTAGTGTTTGAATATATGGTCAAGTGGCAGTTTTATTAATTTAAAACCGCTTTAAAGCTTCACCGCCCACTCATTTTTCGACTAAATTTCAAACAATTATTACAGTTTATAGATCACCTTCTCGGATACATTATGAAAATATATTTTTCTTCAATTTTCGTTAAGTATAACAAAAGTTATGATGAATTTGCTGGTATTCAAAATCGTAAAACTATGTAAGGAGGTGAGCGACGCTTTTTATGACTGGTTTCTATAACAACCATGTCGCTTGAGCGACTACTGTTGCTACTAATTCAAAACGAGATGTAACAAGTGAAACAGAGAGAATGAAAGCATTAAAGGGAGATAATTGCTGGGGTTATTACAAATGTGTTTATGGTGGCAAAAAAATAAGATTGAAATTAAACGAAGAATAAGTGAGTTTATTAGAAGCTAGGGTAATCAGGGATTATTATAGAAAAATGCGCGCATGAAAAGTAATATGGTTAAGCTTAAACATGGAAAAGTAAAAGACTGGTTGTTAAAACTGGAAACGAAAAGGACAAGATATTCTAGTAAATACAAAATAAATGTATAACTTTTTATATTGCAGCATTCAGAATTTTTAAATTCAATTCATAACATTGTATAATCAATTCTCAATGCCGCAATATTTAAAATTATAAATTTATTATTTTTTACTATAATATCTTGTCCTTTTCTTTTTCAGTTTTAACAACTCGTCTTTTACTTTTCCATGTTTAAGCTTAACCATACTTTTTTTATGCTTGCATTTTTCTATTGTAATAATATATGGATTTTCAATGTAAAACATTCCTCATTTAGTAATTAAAAAAAAACAACATAACGCATTTTATTGCTTATACATCATTTTTCTCGCGTCCTGATCTTACTGCGATCTTTAACGTTTATCTAGTTTTTTTTTATAGAAATATGTTGATAAATCTAAACTGCTTTGTTAATCTTATTCTGTTCTTGAGAGATCAATATATAGAAAAGAACATGTAAAAATGGTCACACAGAAAGATATATTTACACAATAATAACAATGTGATATGGTCCATCTATTTATTTTTAGTTTACTTTTGTCGAAGTTCTCTTACGTATCAAGGGGCTTCGTTTCTGAGGCTAACACTTGATCTCTATATGAGATACATAGAAATTCATATATTTCATTAAAGTTCTATTTTACATTTGAAAAACTATTATTATTAAAGTAAAGTATTAGTAAAGAAATTAAGAAGATAATTTCCTCTCCCCAATTGTCCATTTAAATATATTATATTAGTTTTATGTGAAAATGATGTCGTTTTTTTACGTTCAACTGCATGTCAAAAACGACATTATTTTTGCACCAACCTAATAGTATATCTTTCTTGTAGTTTCCTGGTCTTACTGGATTCCAGGACAAGAATTTATCTAGTTTGATGGTGTACCCAGTTTGGTTCTATCACATGAAGTCACATCACTTCATCGTGAAGCCAATGTGAGTTAGCAATACTGAGAGAATCTGATTTGGGTCGTAAATACTATGTGGTTTTGACCATTTAGTCAAGGATTACTTGCAGAGTAAAGTATTCTCATGCCTGGTTGTTTTGATAAACATTTGTACAGAGATACCTTAGAAAAATCAAGGATATATATCTGGTAGGTTCCAGTTTACTCCAGTAGGCATTCAAGTTTCCTCCTATATCACGAAGTGAAAGGTACGTGCTTATTTAAATATATGTTTAATGGTGAATGTTCTGACGAACTGCAGACACTTGTGCCCCCACGACGTAGACACCCTCGACAAACCCGACAGGCAGCTAAATCCCACCCCCACACAGATCCCTAGATGCCAAAGATCTTTCTACTGCAGTAGTTTCTTCCCCAGAACCGCTAGACTCTGGAATTCCATTCCAAGTTCCTGCTTCCCCAACTGTACTGACATGCAGAAGTTCAAATGCAACGTGAACCGACATCTTGCTGCCCAAATCCCAACATAGCGCCCCATAGTAGCCTCCTACACCAAAGTGGCAATGCGCCTTGTTTGGGGTTAAAAAGTAATTTAAAAAAATGTCATCTTGGACTATTGAATCGCTGATAGTTTAATTTTATTAGATGTATTTTGATAAATAGTTTATCACCAAGTGGATAATGATCTTAACTGAAGTTCTGGGGGTTTCAAGTTCGAATTCAGTAGATTATACCATAGTCACTTGCGTACATTTCTGTGTAAGTATCGGGACAAACAGATCTAGCCATTGTCTCCTGCAAATGCGTACAAGGATACTTAATTAACTAACACCGTTGGAAAAGGCATGAATCTACAGTTTCTCGTCACATATCACTTAAATTGTAACTGGTGTCCAAAATTTGTACATAAATAAACGTTTACGGATTACACAATTAACGCCCTTATATTATAAAGCGACAAATAAACATGAAAAGAATTGCAATATTTATTGCACACATTGTTTGGTTTATATCGAGTCACAAGTCATCAAGCAAAAATCTATCGAAAAAAAAAACAGAATAATTCATAGATTAAGATTAACGAGTATTAGTGCATCAAAAATATTAAATTCTATAAATGACATTTCGTAACGTATGAAAATTGTTTAAAGGTTTTATAGTGTTAACAATACCCGCGCCCTTTCGGCAGAAAAAGGTTACGTTTCTAATTTCACAAAATGTGCCACTAGTGTTGCATGATAATGAAATCAGCTTATCTTTTTAGATTTTAATTTTAGATTTGATTAGTGGACACGCGTTTAGACATAAAATAAAGATAATTTGGTTTCTTGGCATTAGAAATACCAGTGAACCTTATATCTAATTAAACCAAAGCTGAAATTGTACTATCACTTTTTTATGTACTATTGTGCTGTTCTTAATACTCAATTTAGTTTGCTATATAATTCATATATTAATACCATAGCGTGTGTGTTATTTCCTGTGTCACACTTACATCCGGGTCGTTAAATTGTAATGTATTTCCATTTCTTGTAATAAATAATTTTACCAAGAATTCCTCATAAGTTTTGGTTTCGGTTTCGATTATAGCTGATGGCACTTAAGTCATTTAATGTTTTTATAAATAATTTTACTAAGAATTCATCATAAGTTTTGGTTTCGGTTTCGATTATGGCACTCGAATAGTCTATTTTTTCAAAATAATTTTATCAAGACTGTCGGTAATGACTTCACCAGACATTTTTAGAGAATTGCAGTCGTTTCAGCTCTTATAATATAATTTTTAATGGTTTCGGCTTCCATTCGGTCAGTTCAGTATATAAAGAAATAAGTTTGGCTTTTCCTTTCGATAAATAATGCTCTCCCAATATATCCAATGCTTTGCAGCCATCGTCCAGGGCTTCTATCATTACCAGTAATAGACTTCGGTCATCTAAGTACTATACTAATTCCGCAAAAACAGTGGCGTTCTTTTACATGCAGTCGGGGTCATTTTTTTTTTCAGGTTGTGTTTGAAGTACTTTGTGTAGCTTTTGAATTCGTAGTTGTCCTAGAAATTTCACTTGCCACAATTCGAATTTTGATTCGGATCCATCGAAATAAAGGCGCACGCTGGGGCCATAACCTCTAGAAGTGTAAGCCATGACTAGTTCTAGAACCGTTTCCGATGGTTCGTTGTCCTACACAAGTCCTGTGAGGTGGCTGGTTTGCAGTAGACATAACACATTCATATGGAGCGTTGTTTTACAAAAGTCCTTGTAAGTAACTGCCTTGCAGTAGACAGTTCTCGAGTTGGAACCCACAGAGCAAAAGATTCTTCCCGTGTTGACACGAAGAAGAAAACATATACGAAATTGCTACAGAAAGGTTTAATATTTATGGAGCAATTCTGGTTTCTGATTGGTTGGTAGCAGAACGTGAATTAATTCGATTCGTCAGTTCCTAGCAGCATCGTTTATGAATAGAATCTCCAGACGGTGCGATATCATACCCGATTATAATAAAAAAAATATTGTAACAATCCGATCAACACAAAAAACAAATTTGTATTGATAGACTTTATCATTGTTTCTTCTTACATTAACTTTCCATCAACATTGTAGAAACAATTACAGACAAATAGAAATGCTGGTGAGAATTGGTTTTGAGTCCTTAAAGAAAGAGAATAACTGTTGTGCAGCTGGTACATATTCGAGACACGCATAACGGGGGCACAGAACAAGATGATAATGACATTTATATCCGAGAGAAACATTTATATTCTTCGTATATCATGACGACTGTGATGATAATTCTTTTATCATATCATAATGCGGAGCTGAGGCGTTTGTGCAAGTTCTTGTTAACACAGATAGAAGAGAGAAGAGACATTATTGAGTATTGCGGAGGAGACACATAATACATTAAATAAAGTTCGTTAAAGAGATAATGATCAAAACACATTTACCTTCAGTTGGTGGAATGACGACACGAAGACACACAGTTACAAAATATTAGCTGATTTCTTTATTCATTAGCCGGCCGATTGATAATTTCAGGAATTCAAACTAGTATAGTTACATAGTCTCTCTTCCACCCTTCGCCTTTAAAGGCATCAGCTTCACTCTCTAACTCGCGTTCTCTCTCTCTCTCTCTCTCTCTCTCTCTCTCTCTCTCTCTCTCTCTCTCTCTCTCTCTGGTTGTGAGTGTGACTCTGATTATCTTGTCTCATTATCTCATTCTAACCTCGAACCCCATCTCAATTTATTGAGAATCGCCTTTGTTTATAACATCAGACTGTGGCTCTTCCACATGAATTAATTACACGGGGATTTTACATGTGTCTGTCCAAACACATTTTTGGCAAACAAAGAATTCCCAATTTTAATTGTTCAATATTTAACCTATATTTAATTTATAAACTCGCATTGTCCATTCTTTTAACTGAAATATTACATATCCAGTTATTGCTAAAAGAATGGACAACCGCTCTTTTTCTGACATAAATAATATTATATTTCTAAAAGAATTAACAATTGACTGCATTCCTGGATTTGAATTATCCCTTATCTTTTAACACTTGCCTACAGGGCTCGACTCTAGCCTTTTCCCTAATATCATTTTCACTTATCTAGTCTGCTTTCTGACTTACATGAGATGGGGGCAGCAAATGATAATATGAAATCTCAGGTGAAAAAAAATTTATAAGCAGATAATCAATGAGGAATGAAATATAGAATTAAAATCGTAGAGAAGGCTGAAGTTTGGAAAAAAGAAATAAGCATTAGTCAGTGTTCACTGTTTAAAATCAATCAATATTATAATTCTATATTTGCAGCAGTCATGCAAGGTATATTTTTATTTTTAGTGTAGAGAGCGATTATTATTTATATTCGAAATCTATCGTAGTATCGTGTAAATATCAGAAAGTTGTAATGAAAATAACAATGGCCAATCTTATATAATAATACTTATTAAATATGTAATATGGTAACGTGAGATAGGTGAGAGGACTTGATGTATAGAGAGGGAAATTTATGTATTTGAAGGAAATAAATATAATAATACAAAATGTTATATGTTGTGAGTTTGAATGATTAGTTTAGGAAGCAATCGATTATTTTCCTACTTAAACTTAGAAGACAGTGAAGAATCAACTTTATAAATATTATAAATGTTCACCTGCTAAATAATAGAAAATGACCAAAGTCAGTCGAAGAATACAAAACTGTTAGGCAGAGAGAAAAAGATTAAAAAATATTCATTCGAATAGAGATAAGAATGGGAGAGAGTAGGGGGTATATCGATAAAGAGAGACGCAAACAAGGAGAGGATAGAGCGTCCATGAATAGTTGGCAAGAAATAATGAAATTAGGAGGTATATAATAGAAAGGAGAAAAAATAAACAGAACGTCTCAGATAAATGAATGAAGAGGGAGGAGAATAAAAAAGAAATGATGTCAAAAATAGGAACGGCTATCTACGTAGAGGGTAGGAGCTATAGCAATATGTGAGAAGAGCTAGTGAGTGATATCCGTATGTTGATCGGACAAATAGAGATAGAATAGGAGATGCATGACTACAAAATTAATTCATAATAAGATGTATTAAAACGTAAGCAGTAAGGAGAGGGTAGGAGGAGGATTAATAGATTAATAGAAGTATGAGGGAGAGTAAGAGACAGTGAAAAGAAGAAAAATAAAGCGATGTATTGAAAGCATATCAATACTTGGAGAGAGTGGGAGGTTACTCAATAGAGAGGTCGAAAATGGAAACAGAGTCGTGTTTATATGGATTGAAAAAGAGGGAAGTTAAAGAGAACACAAGGTAAAAAAAAAAGAATAAAAAGGAGCTAGTAGAATGGAAATGGAAAGAGGAAACACTTAAAATAAGAGATTAAAAAAAAAGAAAAAGTCACTAATCGGAGATCTTTTAAGAAATAAATTCCAGAAAAACAGAGAACGAAATAACGGGAAATGGGATAATTAAACCAAGCAAACCAATATCGGCAATTCCTGGTGCAGGTTCAGGGACATTTGCCCGAAGCACGCGGGATGGATTAGTCGCTGTTGAACATTTGCGTTTGTCAATCTTAATACAAATATAATTTGTTTCCGAGAAGATTAAAACAGAAAGAGTTTCGAGTGGTTTCATTTCAGTTGAATTAATATTGCTGTGATGATATGCTTAAACACTAAGACTTAATATGGTTTGCTGAAGTAAAAGTTTAATATTACATTTTGAAAGAAAAGAATAACCTGTCCAAAATTCGTATGTAGAGACTAATCTATTCGTTCAGTGTGTGGTGATATTTGATTATGCGACTATAACATTGGATTTTACTGATCCAAATTAAAATGATATAAATTTCACATGGAAACAATACTGAATAGCGTTATGACTGGCGTTAGCATTGTTAACCGTAGGCTAGACATTGCGTGAACGATGAAATATAGTTGGTTGCTGGTCTAACACGAATCCGAGGTTGTGCATGAAAGTCTCGTAAATAAAGAAAGGGGAAAAATTTGACAAGAGTATTTTGCACTATGAAAAAGGCGCATTTTTCGATCCACGTAAAGCCGCCTGATATAGTTTCAAAGCCAGCTACAATATTCCCGCTTTCCATCTCGAGATCAATTAAAGTTATTGTTTTTTTAATCTGCAGCTATAACCAGCAGTTTTTTTTTCTGTAATTTGTCCTACTGTATTAGGGCGTCTAAAGATCTTGTTTAAGTTTGGAGGATAAATGAGTCTTGCGTCTTGTTTTAAGTTTTCTCTCGTGCTGCCGCCTGACTTAAAATCTCTGCCGTGTTCACACGTTCTTAAAAGTCTCTCTCCCCCCTCTCTCTATCTCTCTCTTTCTTTCTCTCTCTCTCTCTCTCTCTCTCTCTGACACAGGCTTTTCGACATTTCGATCTCGCTGTGATGGCAAACTCAGTTAACAACTTGGTCATTTGCATACGTGTCAGTACCATTCTTACACAAGTAGTTATTTTTTTTGTAATAAGAAGGTTTGTATAGAAAGAGGTTGCGACACATAAACCTACTAAGCATAGAAATGTACTAATAATCAACCATATTATATCACGCGCATAATTTTTATTCTATTGCCTACGTTATTCCTTCAATCTCAACACCATCTGTCTCTTTAAAAACTTGATTTTTAGGTTTCTTTTCTCCTTGGTCCTTTTTTCAAAATCTGATTATATGTTTTATCTGTTAAATAAACATAATAAATGAAAAATATCGTAACTGAAACGAAATATCGAAATGAATACAGCATGATTCTTCATTAAGTATTTTGCTTGGTATAGTTTTTTTTGTTAGAGCATTTTTTATTATATATATATATATATATATATATATATATATATATATATATATAGTTAGTTAGTTAGTTAGAATTATAGCTATAGTGAAGCAAACATTATTCAATACAACGGAATTAGTTTACCTTATTAAAATGTAAATAAACGTTCCATTTCTGACCATGGCTCATCTTCAGGTTAAATTAGATAACGGTTACCTGGAGTAAAAAGTTAAAAGTAGAAAACAAAATTCACCAGTAAAGTGTTTGCAAATGTGGCAGATTTAAAAAAAAAATCGATTAAAAACGAAATGGATTGAATGGTTCAAAGCAAGAATTGAAACACATGTTTCCACACGTAAGTTCTATAACAAAATCCACTCTGTTACATGGTGTATGGAAGCTAGAATTAATTGTAAGAATAAAGTAGCGACAGCTAAGAGAGAATGTACTGAAACCACCAGAAAAGGAATTGAAGCAAAGAAATTAGGAACTCGTGATTTCTGGAAAATCTACAACAATGTAGTAAATAATGGGCAATCGGCAATTCCCCCACTATGCAACAGTTATGAGGTTGTTTACACGGCAACCGAGAAAGCTAACCTGCTTTGCCGTCATTTTACCTCAAACTCTACCTCCCTGATTTTCCATTGCGCACAGAAACTACACTAAATAATCTCAAAATCACTTCTTTTAGACACTTAAAAAGCATGTGGACCTGATCTCATCACGGCTGTACTATGAAAAATGCACCGCTGAGGTTGTTCCAGTTCTCTCCAAATTTGCAAGAAATGCCATAAGAACTTTTGCATCTTTTACTGTTAGAAAACTGCTTCTGTAGTAAGAGTTTACAAGAATTCTGGATAAAGAAATGGCTCATTAAATTATCAGCCCATTAGCCTCCCCTCTCTTTGAGCCAAAATATTTGAGTGTATAATTAATCAAGCCTTAATCCGATAACTTTCAGTTGCTAAACTTCTCTCCGACCATCACGATCGATTTAGGCAAGCCCGTTCTACTTCAGATATCCAACCTGCAATCTTTGAACGTATATATCGTACACTGGATAAATCATGGCAAGGGAGTAGACTTATATATATCTAAGGCTTGTGACAAGCATCGCATGATGGGCCTCTCATGAAAATCAGATCCTATGGTGTTACTGGACGAATACTTACGTAATTAAATCTTTATAAAATTAGAGAACAATCCAGGTTGTCCTCGATATTCGTATGTCTAAACAATATGATATAAATGCGGGTGTACCTCGGGCGTCGATCCTTAGACCTTTATTATTCCTGATATTTACAATTGTCTCTGAGATGAGCACATTTACTGTCTAAAACACGCTCTATAACAGGCACGAGGGGAAGATAAATGAAAAAATATACAAAGCAATGTCGGAAACCATAGAGGAAGACCTCCTATCTGTAGGGGAATAAGGTCAGAATGGATGGTAAGGTTTGATGCTGCTACAACTAAGTTTTTTTTTTTTTAATAATTACAACAAACCTTCTCAACTACCTATAATTATGGCTAAAGATACATTACCTGAAAGTACTTCGTTCGAACTCCTCGGCTTATCGTTCACAGATAACAGGAGTTTGAACAGATACATCGAGACCATTGGTAAGGCTGTTGCGAAGAAGTTGGGCTCTCTCTACTGCGCTTGAAATTTATTTACGCCTGAATTTATCCTGTACCTCTACATTCGACTTTGTATGTCACATTTGGGCTGGTACAGCTGCTACTAGTCTCTCCTTCCTGAACAAGGTTCAAAAGAAAGTCCTGAACTTTAATCTAAGCTTCAGCCTTTGTCCCATCGACGAAATGTTACATCCCTCTGCCTGTTTTACAAATACTTTAATGGCGGATTCTCCGACGAAGTACAAGAATTTGAACTCTTCTCGACGTAAATACCACCGACAAACTCGACAAGCTAAGACTTTCCACTTCTACATAGGAGATATCTTTGGATGTATCAAAGCCTTCTAATCTAAATTTTCTTACTCAGAATTGCTAGATTTTAAATGCCTTACCGGGTTCTTGCTTTCCCAACTGTACTGATATACAGAATTTCAAATGTAATGTGAACATACATCTTGCTCCTAAACTCCCTATATATTATCCCTGCAACTTCTGTTCCTGATAGTAGCCCCTTACACCAAAGTAAAAATGTAAGAAAAAAAAGAGTACAAATCTGAACGTTAAATCTAAGAGTCGATGAGCCAGTATTATCAAAGAACAGTAATACCGCGCTACGCTAGGCAGTTTAATATTTTGTCTACTGACAAGGTAGTTGCACCTTATATCCTTGCAATATCAAACTATACTGAGGATTGGTAGTTAAGAAGAAACGTGCTTCTACGGATATATTTAATGCACGAAATAATTATTGAAAATTATAAAATTGATAAAAATGTATCACTTCAAATAGGAAACGACAATCCAGACGTTTGCGTGTAAGGGAGAGAATGCTATTCTCACTTAGGTAAGTGAATTTGAATGCACTGTCGTTTCTATCAAAAATAAAAACGGCGAATCTCATTGTGACATTATTAGAATAAGCTCGAGTATGGTTTCATTAGCCTATTTGTAGTTTTGTGTTTTTATTTTTGCTGCAAATTGGATTTGAGGCGTCCGATTTTACATCATTATAAAAATCATCCCCAACAATCTTTTAAAAACTAGTATCTATTTTCCTTTATTCTAAACAAGCGGGGTGTACCCGGCATTGCCCGGCGTTGCCCGGCGTTGTCCGGCGTTGTCCGGCGTTGTCCGGCGTTGTCCTGGTTTTTAGAGGTGTGTGTGGTTGGGGGGTAAAATTAAAACAAAGGGAAGTCATAACCCTGTTTAAATATTATAAAACAATGTAAAAACTATAAAAAAACAAATCGTGTAATTTTTTTTTTAAAATGAACGTGATGCAATACGAACGGTCCGGCGGTGCCCGTGTGTTTGAAAAATCCCAAAAAAGGTTGAAGGGGGGGGGGACTACCTCGAATCATTGAGATGAACCCCCCCCAAAAAAAATTGACAAAATTAAAAGAAAAACGTGATGAATTAACTAAAAAGTGAATTAGGTCAAATATCAATTCCGCAGTGAAGTTTGTTTTGGTTTAGTTTCAGTAGTCACATCACACTCGAATTCTAAATGAATGTTTTTTCTCGGATTCTAAATTAATGAATTTTTTTAAATTTTAATTTAAGTGTAATGCAAGTGAAATCACGATATCGTTGCGTTGTAGTCTTTGTGTTAAAATAAATGTTGAGTTGAAAGTACTAATAAATAAAGGTCATAGTGACATTTCACGGTTAGAGTCGTTAAAACCGGAAGTAAAATCTGGTTAGTCTCGCAGATTGCGTCTTACACTAACGGAAAATAAGCAAAACAAAAACAATAATAGTAATCGCGTTTTCGCGTTTTTTTATTTTATTTTTTTATTTCTATTTTATTATGGAAAAAACAGAAAACATGAATCAGGGAAAAATATTTTTTTAAAAAACTGCATAAGTTACCTAGTACGATTCCAAACCGGTGTGTAACCTCGTAGTGTTCCTTGTGAACCGATCTGCTGCTGTGTAAATGGGAAGAGGGGAAAGGAGGAATCTAATAGAGAGAAAATATGTTGCAACCTCCATTGAATCTAAGCGATTTTGGCAGTGGACTCTCACCAGAAAAAATATAGCAATGTACTATTGTCGAGGAACTGTAGAGGTAATAGGCCTAAAGTAAACCTCAGATAATGTGCCGCAGTCTGTATGCATTACATTTGCGTGTAATGTCAGGATTTTTAATCATATTAAGGTCAAAGTTGGAGGGGAAAAATGAGTTATTTTTATTTATATAGAATAGAAGAAGATAGAAGAAGAAGAGAGACGAGAGAAGAGAAGCGAGAAGAGATTAGCAGGGCTGCCTGCCGTTACTCGGGACCATATAAAAACAGAAGTTTAATAATGCGTGTAACATCTATTTTTAACAGTTATTCATATCTATCCCTCTATCCCCAGTCGTCACTGTATTTTTCTTTCTCCTCTTTTTTTTTACATTCTTTTCGTAACTCTGTCTTTATCTTTTTCTCCTGTTCTGAAGAAATGTATTTCAGCATTGCAGCAGCTTATCACTTTTATGCTTCTTTGTCCTTTTGAATAAAATCCAATATTTTAGTGAAAATCAAATGTACTATTACTGTGTATATTTATGATTCAATAAAACTTTTTCAAATTTGCGTTTAACTTTAGGAGTACAGCCCCTGGAGTGAATGTTATATTGTGGTGACTGAGATAATTTTGGTTAAGAGTAGGATATATATTTTTATGCATTTGTGATCAAGGATGACAAACGCCACTTTTTTAATCCCTGGCTTTTAATTGGCATTGACTCAATTTGTTCAATTTGTTTTGTTTATTTTTTGTGTATTTTGTGCAAATTGATACTTAAAAGTGTAGTTTCCAACATTCCATAAATTAATAATTTCGTGTTTCCTTGGCATTTTAGCCTAAATAAATAGCAAAATTAATGGACAAATTTACGTGATTTTTGGAATAAGATATATTTGTATCGAATCGAATACGCAAATCCAAAACGGAAAACAACAATGTTTACTCTACATAAAAATAAACTCAACCGGCATAAATTAATATTATAAGGTTTTAACAGATTGAAGCATAAATGCTATTTTACCCAAATAATGAATTTGGTAGTAAATCACCCGGCAAAGCGTTGGTATTCCGTAAAACCAAAGAAAAAAAAAGCAAACACTAGAACCAAATATTTTAAGATACATAGAGTCTGAAGAAGCATAAAACTGTTATAATCATGATCTGATTTTTTAATTAAAAAATCAAAAAGCCTTTCAGACAATCTTTAAGACAAAATAATTTAACTAAATCTCATAACAACCCATTTGAAGAGATAAAGAACTTGAATCATAATTACAAACATGAGCGGATCTTGAATTAAATAACACGAAATTTTTGACATTCCATAAAACAAAATAATCTAACAAAACACAATAAATATTTGACAATATAAAGAACTCAAAGGATAAAAAAATACCAAAAACAATCGGAGTTTGCATTGACTTACTCGAACAAAAGTTTACATGCCGTAAAACAAAACAACACATTTGATCCTTCGTATGAAACGAATCTTTAGCATGTTACCGTGACATAAATGTTATAACACATTTTAAATAAAACGAAGACTATGTCGTCTAGAACAACCTAATGTAATTGATTTTAGATCAAATAAGACATGAGGTATGTTTAAGTGCAAATCTTCTTGAAGTCATAATGTCATAGAATACATGAGAGTATTATATGCTTACGGCTCTTTCCTGTTATGTACTATGGACACTTTGCGTATAGATTTTATGTCTTTTATTATTTCCAAGATACGAGACAAACTGTTGAAGTATCCTTCTCAAAACCTATATACCGAGATATTTAAACAGTCAGACAAAGAAACAAATGTATAAAATCAGAAAGGTAAAACATATACATTTTGGTATATAAACGGAAATGGTACTTGTATAAACATAAAAAAATGAATCTCACATTTTATAATCTGGATTATTCTTATGTAGTTATTTTTACAGCATTTCGAATAATATAACTCCCGAGCTAATTCAGGTGTATTTTTCGTAACTATGATTCATTACGTTGAACACAAACACCTCTATAAATTATCCAACCGATTGTCTTACTTAAAATATTCATTACTTTTTTTTACTCCAAACAAAGCGCAGTGCAACTTAGATGTGAAGAGCTAATATTTGGGACAAATTCTGTAGAGGTGCAATGTAGTTAAATGTCTGTTCACATTATATACGAATTCAGGGATCCGAGAGTGAATTTCGAAGTCTAGTAATTCGAGGGAAGAAACGATTTGAGTAGAAAGATTTCCGGCATCTATAGACGCTTACAGTGCAGGAGTAGGGTTTTCTGCTGTCGGGTAAGGCGGAGGTATTTACGTCAAGGACAGTACACTGGCCGTGAGTTCATCGTCGCGACTTCCATTAAAATACTTGTAAAATAGGCACACGAATAAAGATTGCGTCGATATAACAACTGATTATTATGTTGTGTTTATCTATTTTTCTATTCCCTTGTGTTTTTCTATTCCCTACTTTTGTTAATTCCAACTCCTTTGACGCGTTCGTCTAGTCGCGTTCGTATGAATGGTTTTTGTAATAACCTTATGATTTTAAAGAGCCATCCACACATCCTTTATATGCGTTCACCAAGAATACAGTGAAACAAGTAAAGTCTAATCTTCTATCATCTATTGGATGGGAGGTGATGGTGCTGTAGTGGTTAATAACATGGTATGACGACCTGGGTGTCCCAATTTGAATCCACTTCGATCCATAAAATATTACTTTGACTTAAGATGTTGGCAACCTTCACGTTGTCCCTCCTGTAATATTTGATGCTTTTCTAAGAAACGTTTTTAGTGGTTTTTACTCACTTTAAAACGTTTATGTAAACATGACATATATTCAGTGGGTTTCTAACAGAATTTCATATATTTTTTTAGTTTTAACTCATTTCTCCAAACTTCAGGTATTTAATAGTCAGCTTGCCGCCATTTGTCGAGAAAAACAATGCCAATAATATAACCTTTGGATTGATACAATGTTATGATGATGATATAGCCGATTTAAATATTTAATGTAGATTTTAATAATAGGGCCAATAAAACGTAAGACGATAATATACAGAGAATGTATCGTTCCAAGAAAATAATCTTATTAGGTACAGAATATGTAAACCCCTCCCAAATCCCTGTTAAAAATTGGTGTCGATAAAAATAACGTTACTATATCAGCACGGTGCGTATTCTACGCAAGTACCGATTTCGTCTGTTTTTGTTGACACCCATAAAATTTTGTAACTTTTTCTCAAAATTATTCGGTTTACATTTGAAGTGTTTAGGCGATACTGTTGATATCGATGAGTATTCAGAAACCATGCACGACGTCCAATAAAAAATATCTACATGTCTATGTGTACAAATGTTTTGCTAAATGTTGTAATCTTTTCCACAGATGAGCTTTAACTGTTTACGCAAAACTGTCGGCATAGATGGATGTTCGTAAAACATGTATAGTGTCTAATAAAAAATATATGAATACGTATATTTATACTGTAAAAGAACCTTCAAAATTATTTATTGGGGTTTAGACTGCAGTGCACAAGGACCATCAGAATTGTAATATGGGACATATACTACACAAGCACCTTAAAACTTGTCAAATCGAACTTATACTGCACAACCACCTTCAAAATTGTCAAATCGGACCTATACTACACAAGCACCTTACGAAATTGTCAAATCGGACCTATACTGCACAAGCACCTTCAAAATGTTCATAACGTGGAATGGTTGACCCATTCAAATAAGACAGATGATGAGGGGAGGTTTTGTCATGATTTTGCCATTGCTTATGACCTCACTCAGATTGTTCGCGAACCCACCCGTGTGCCCGATACACCCGGTCAATATGCAAGCCTCTTAGACCTTTTTCTCTCAACTTCCCCTGAGCTATGTTCATGTTCCGTTCATTCTCCTCTAGGATCCTCCGACCACTCCGTCGTATCAGTTAAGATAAAAACGAAATGTAAGAAGCCCCCAGACGTACCCCTCCACCGTACTGTATACCGATACTCTATGACTGACTGGGATAGCTTCCGTACATTCATATCTGATTTACCTCTGCACTCCATGTTTAAAAAGGAAGTGTCCTCTATAGTATCAGATCTGACCGAATGGTTAATTGTAGGCATAGACCAATTCATACCATCTAAAAAATTCCAACAAAAACCTAACAGCCAGCCATGGTTCTCCCCAGAATGTGCTGCTGCTATCGCGCACAGAAATCACCTTTTCCATAACTACCAACGTAATAGATGCACTGAGACTAAAGCTGCTTTCAGGTCTGCCAGCAACCACTGTAAAAGAGTTATAAAAAATGCAAGAGAGCTCTATGCCCAGTCTGTTCAATCCAAGGTAGCTGATCAGCGGCTTGGATCCCACCAGTTTTGGCAAATAACAAATAGGATCCTGAACAGAAGTGTGCGTTCTATCCCAACCATTATCAATGGACCAGAGGTCATCTCGTCAGCGTCAGACAAGGCCAAACTATTTGCAAAGAACTTTGCAGCTAATTCTACCCTATGCGACGAAGGCCATCAACTCCCCATATTTCCTCCTATAACACAGAACATGCTAGGTAACATACAAATATCCGTTAATGAGGTCGCCAAGCTAATAAAGAATCTAGATTCCAGTAAAGCAACTGGCCCTGATGGCATCCCAATTATAGTGTTAAAAAAGCTTCAACCAGGACTTGCTCCCATACTTACGAAACTGTTTAAGCGCTGCCTTAAGGAGAAGTGCTTTCCGACTCCCTGGAAGACCTCATCAGTTTGCCCTGTATTTAAGAATTCAGGTGATAAGTCATCTCCCTCTCAGTACAGACCAATAAGTCTCCTGTGTGTTATGAGTAAGTTGCTGGAATCCATATTAAATAGAGAAATAGCCAACCACCTCAGCAGGAATAACCTTCTTAGTGACACACAATATGGTTTCCGCTCTGCAAGATCTACCGCAGATGTGCTGACGGTTATATCCCACAGGATTAGTGAATCTCTTGACAAAGGCTTCCTTTCTAGGGCAATTGCTCTTGACATATCAAAGGCCTTCGACAAGGTATGGCATAAGGGTCTACTTAAGAAGATTTCCAGCTACAGTATAACTGGAAATGTTTTCTCAATAATTAAATCATTTCTCTCCGATAGGCTCATAAGAGTAGTGGTAGATGGACAAAAATCGGAGGCCTGCAATATAAATGCTGGAGTCCCTCAGGGGTCAATCCTGGGCCCAACTCTCTTCCTGATCTACATCAATGACCTCCCTAAACACATACTTAAATCATTCGTTGGCATCTATGCTGATGACACGACCATCTACGGCAACACATCAAAGGCTGTAAATGACAAAGTTCTCTCTGATTCTCTCTCCTCTGATCTCAAGCGCGTGGTTCATTGGGGGAAGATGTGGCTGGTTTCCTTTAATGCATCCAAAACCAAACTCCTGTCCTTGCATCATCAACGCTCTGATCCCCAGCTGACATCAATTGAGATGGATGGCTCTCGCCTGGGTGAGGCTCAGTGTTTTGACAAGCTTCTGGGTTTGACCTTTACTCCTGATCTGAAATGGAACACATACATCAAGTCTGTTGCCAAGGTCGCTGGAAAGATGGTGGGATCCTTCTACCGCTCCAGAAGATATCTCACTACTGATGCAATTCTCTATCTATATAAAAGCCAAGTACGTCCAAGGATGGAATACTGTTGCCATATCTGGGCAGGGGCTGCTAAAAACAGCCTATCCTGCCTTGACAGAGTACAAAATAGACTTCGTGGTTTAGTGGGGGATGCCCTTTTCTCTACCCTGCAACCTCTCTCCCACAGAAGAGACGTTGCGAGCCTGTCCTTATTTTATCGTTATTTCCATGGCAGATGCTCGTCTGAACTCCAATCTCTGGTCCCCCCTCGCCAATCTTTCACGAAAAACACCCGTCTAGCTGAATCCACTGTGAAAAATTTCTCCCACTCTATATCTGTGCCTAAATCAAAACGCGGATTCCATGAACAAAGCTTCTTTCTTAGAACTGCACGCCTGTGGAACTCTGTTCCGTCTGCCTGCTTCCCTCCGGACTACAACTTGGATGTCTTCAAGTCCAATATTAACAAATTCCTAATGAACCGCCCCCTTAAGTAAACACTTTATCAAATCTCCACACTAACGTAATGTACTTGCAATAACCCTTATCCCTGAGTGGCTTCCGGGCCTTGATAAGTGGTGATCACTGTGTAAAAAAAAAAAACCGAACCTGCACTGCACAAGCACCTTAAAAATTGTCAAATCGGACCTATACTACACAAGCACCTTCAAAATTGTCAAGTCGGGCCTATACTGCACAAGCACCTTAAAAATTGTCAAATCGGACCTATACTGTACAAGCACCTTCAAAATTGTCGAATCAGACCTATACTGCATAAGCAACTTCAAAATAGTCGAATCAGATCAATCCTGCACAAGCACCTTCAAATTTGTCAAATCGAACCTATACTGCACAAGCACCTTCAAAATGATCAAATCGAACCTATACTGCAAAAGCCCCTTCAAAATTGTCAAATCGGATCTATACTGCACAAGCACCTTCAAAATTGTCAAATAGGCCCTATACAACATAAGCACCTCCAAAACTGTCAAATCGGACCAATACTGTATTTATTTGTTTACACTGTTATGGGTTTATGTTTGTGTACGCATGTGCAACCGGAAGTCGTAAACCGAGTGGTGGGTTACAGCATCTGTTACAAGGTCACCTGAGTTTTATAAGTACATAGGTAAACGGATACACACTCAAAAGTCAAAACAAGGAAAAGAATATGCTGTTGTCATAGCCCTATTCATTAGATAGACTTGTTGACCAACCTATGCCGAAATTGAAATTGGGTCTTACAATAAACAGATCCACGGATAAAAAGAAAATGTGGGAAAACACAATAAAAAACGGCAAAATGATTTCGCATCGGTATTACATGTTCTCACTTCGTCATTAAATCTTCTCTAATGAATATGATTTCCGAAAATAATTACTTTTATTCGTTATATCAAGAACATTTAGTTAATGCATTCCCCCTCTTTTAGTCGGATAAGCGTCCATTCACATATCCTAATTACAGACATGTATCAATAGGCCAACGGCATGAAACTAAAATTACATGCGGTTTTATTTTTTAATCAAATAATATTCTCGATTTAATTAAGCGAACTGGCGAGTCGAAATTGGGTTTATTGTGTTTAAAAATAAATATTTGTTGCGTGAAAAAATCCGTTTTAATGAAGGCATGAAGAGCTTATTGAGGCACACATGCCTACATTCACACTTGTTTTATACACACATACATGTATATATTTGTGTGTATTGGTATATATATATATATGTGTGTGTGTGTGTGTGTGTGTATACAACTTTTTTATATATGAGTCGAAGAATTGCATTCATCTCATGAAAGTCTAGCTAATTTTCATATTTTTAAAGATTTGTTTTAATTAATACCCTATCAGTTTTTTTCACTCCTTATGGCATGGCCATCGTTAGTTCATTATTACGTGTTATTATATTCATACATGATTTATACTTGCTTTATATTTGCGTAAAACAAATTATAGTATACACAAGCCTCTTTCTATATATACATACATTTACATATGTGTATAATATTTGTTTAAAAAATCTTGCCTACCAAACTCCTCTGTTAGTTTTTGCTCGACATACATGAACCTTTCTAATATGCTATTCGAACGCAGGCGAAATTTAATATTTGGGGAAAATCGGTGTAAAAGTTTGAAAAAAAAAATTAAAAGTGACGATCGAACGACGGCATTAGGAATGTTCATTAGTAACGTAATAGTTGTTGGTTTATGTTTTAATTTTTAGCCCTGTAGCAAACATCTCTTCGTAGCTCATGTATAAACGTCAAAGAAAAAACGTAATTCGTAAGCAAAACGTTTTGGTTTTGATTCTCGGTGGTGGTACACGAGTCATTTTTAATTTTTTTTTTTAAATCATTACTATATATTGGGTCCAATATAATATAATAACAATAAACTAACAATAAATACGGAACCTGCAGTAATAAACTATCCAATTTAAGCGTATTTTACGCCCGGACAACGCTGGGTGATCTGCTAATATATATATATATATATATATATATATATATATATATATATATATATATATATATATATATATATGTAATTATTTCATGTATGTACGTAAAACTTAATTTTGAGATATAATATTTTATATATAATTTTTAAGAATTTACTTCAACAACGACCAACATGTGAGTAGAGCAAGGTAATATATTTATTAGCTTTATATATATATATATATATATATATATATATATATATATATATATATATATGGAGAGAGAGAGAGAGAGAGAAAGAAAGGGAAAGGGGGAGATCAAAAAGTATATAAGGAGTCGTTAAATGGAAAATATTCGATCTAATAAGGGACTTGTCATGCAGATTCTGAATATGCTTAGAATGCTTCTGATAAAAGCTTTCATAACTGCTATGCACTGTATTGTATTCCTTGTTTTCTTTTCAAAGAGTAAGATATATACTGAAAGCAATTTCAATACATATATGATAATTTCGCCGTTTTGTTTTTCATAAATGGTTGTGGAGAGAATTTTTACATGAATGAATCACTTATGAACAGATTTCCATAGAAGAGCATCAGATAAGATATGATTTATCATCACATTTAAGTCCATCAAAATGCTTAGACAACATCATTAGGACGTAAGATTACTGTTTCTTGTTTTGGAGCTACTAAGTGTTTAACAATATTGTTTTATACAATTGCACCCGTACACGAACCTTCTGCTCAACATAATATGCTAATAGATTTTTCTATTGTTTGATCGACATTGATATCGATGTTGTTATACGTTTTTCAAACACTTGCATTATCTTAAATTTTTATTTGCTTTTTAAGCGAAAGCCAGGATTTTCTAAAAATTATCTAGGGATTACTCTCTGCCGACGATCCGGGCTTTATTAACCACATCGAGGAATATGTACAAAAGATAATGGATATGTGTTTTAGATTGAGCACTATCGTAGGAATAAGCATGGATTGTCTACATTTTCATATTTTTGTCGCTGTAGACTACCCACGGTTTGCACTTCAAGAAATTAGAGAACTTCGACCAAACGAAGCTCGGGAGATGTTTTTAGGTTTATCTTTTCATCAAGTGCGTCAAGCTCGAATGATTTAGCATACAAATATGAGTGAAACTGGACTGAATAAGCACATAGTTAAGCTTAGAAATAACAAAAAGAAACACTCAAAACAACTATTATATGAGCAACAGAAACATGATAATCCTACAAGACGTAAACCATAGAGAACATATTTAATTTTTTCATTTCTGTATTTTTGAGTGAATTATTTTTATTATTTGGATTCTTTGAATTTCTGTTCTAATTTGAAGTTTTATTTCCACAACGCTTCGGTTGATGTAATCTCCGATCATCTTAGCTGTCTGTTATATTACTGTGGAATCTTTCTGTAGAACACGAGAAACAATATGTCGAACTCGAATAACTGCGTAGAAGTTTTAACAGAACATTTTATTTAATACACAAACAAAGAATTCTCTGGTGCCGTCAGCATTGACTGCGTAAAATTCTAAGTAATTTGCAATTCTAATTTTGGGGTCGCCCGCACTGAGGATTGGACTTTCAATCCCTCAGATATAACATTTACAACTGAAATTCATCATAGTTTTATGGCTCAGTAAATAGAATTCTTGATTAGATTCCCTTGTAAAAGTTACATTCCTGTAGATTGAATCTCCAATCCTTTGTTCTGACGAAGATAAAAAATAAAAGCATCTT
The DNA here is from genome assembly GCF_053919585.1 of Euprymna scolopes. Taxonomy (NCBI): domain Eukaryota; kingdom Metazoa; phylum Mollusca; class Cephalopoda; order Sepiida; family Sepiolidae; genus Euprymna; species Euprymna scolopes. Next base: position 143,608,714 of record NC_136485.1, read on the forward strand.
TTTTTTTAATTAATTCTATTCAGAAAGTTGAAGAGCTACGATAACGAAAGTTGTACCATTAAAATGAGCTCCCTTTTGTGCTCTAGAATTTATTTTTGTCTGCATCGTCTCCATCACTCTTCATGCACATTTGCCAGGAATATAATGACGCATGGTTGCTTCTGGCGCACTATACATATTTGCAACAGAAAGATGAACTTTGGAGTTCATATGTTGATATGTTTCTTCATCAGAAAAATACAATTCCTCTGATCCATTAGAAGACATTACTTTGGGTACGCTTTTTGTATTTTCGCATTCGTCATACGATTATATGGAGCAGTACATCCTTTTGCAGTGATAATATTTTCCCAGGCAATAAAACTATGCAGCCCGGGATATATTTGTCTTTCTCTAATAATGATTTAATCAAAACTGGCTTACATAAACACGGTGGAGATTAAACAAAGCAAAATGACCAAAAGCATTTATTACTTTCTGACAACGCAACGCAGTTCAAAGTAAATAATGATAGAGTGCAGTTGCCCGCCACACATTCATATTTCAAAAATGTATTCATATTAAAACATTAATCTTTCCTCCGGATGACAACATGATTTTCCTGAAAGTAACATCAATTTACATTGGGTTTTAACAACTGCAGAATATTTGCTAATTAATAACTTTTAAATCAGGATCTGTGAACATTATATATGACGAGTATCGTGACCATGTTTGTTGCCGAAAAATCGTTGTATGAGCAAAACTTTTAATATCATGATTAAAATCGTGCCTAAATCATTAGGGAGTCCTTCTAACAAAGGCCAATTAAATGCCTTGATTGTAAAATTCTTTAAATACTGATGTGAGATATGCACTTTGTTGATGTGGAATCTCCTTTTGCGATGTTAGCCTAAAGCCAGCTAAATGGTTTTGTAATTCCTTAAATTAGTAAAATTGTAAATGAAACTAGGTCAAGTATCTATGCAAGATGGGGACAAAATTTTCCACAAAATTATCCTAGGAGAGTTTTGGCCAGCCGTGATGTGAGGACATGAACGCAATGATGATATATGAGTTCATCCATGTTGACTACGAAACTACGTTTTTCAAGAAAAATGGAGAAGAATATCGCAGAAAAATATGAATGATACTTTAATAATCTGAGAGAAAATGTTATAAAGTTATCATGACATGTTTACGCAAAACAAGACATAGAATAAATTATACTGGGTCAAAATGTCCTTACTAAAATCTTGCAACAACTTTTGACATGGCGTGATACAAATTTAATATAATATACATTAATACAAGAATACTCCGATTACATTCTTTTAATAATGACATTAATACCAAGAAATCCCTGATTCGTCATGGACATTTTACCAGATTAGTATCGACCTAATACTGGAAGTCTGAGAATAGTACAATTCAGTGCAAAAAATTATAGTTAATCGATATGATTAAATAAAGATTGACAGGAGTAAAATCCATTCTTGCCAACCATTGTTACACCGACCTTTCTATGCATAAGGGAAATTACACCGGTTCGCACTATATATATATATATATATATATATATATATATATATATATATATATACATAGTGCCAGTAATGTCTGCACCAGTGAGAAGGAGCGACAGTACGCCACTGCCTAGCTGAGTACTAGTCAGTTATACCCGTATTCTTACCTTTGTACCTGCGATGTTTATACACTTCGTTTGTTAAACCAACCTAGACTTGATTTTCTTCTGTTACTATCGTGTTACGACACAACACCCATAACGTACAAACCACAACACCAAGACCGTTACGCACGTTACATCAAAAATAAATTACTGTAAAGAAAGTATAAACGAGAAATATTGTTATAATTGATCATAATTTGGTTTAGACCAATCATTTTCGACAACTTTTTCTGTCCTCGGACAGTGGAGAAGAAATTCTTCACGACTGATACAATTTTCATTTTTGTTCCAGAGTCCCCCTTTTTGAGGAGCTGGATTTCCCCCCACATAAAAAACCGACCTTGTGTCTTACTCTGACCTCGTGGGAAGCCAAGTAAATATGAACAATGGTTGGTAAAATGTTTAGTCGGCATTCAAAAACATATACTACATGTTATTAGGTGTATTGTATTTCTAGTATTTTTTAATCCTGCCTTGAATACAAAAATTAGATCTTTCTAAGTATACCGCGTTTTTGTCATCTTTTGTCAGCAATAGTTTTTGTATTAATGTAGCATAAGATGACACTATTCATGTATCTCCGGCCTATTTACATCGGAGCATCCTACAATCTTAGCTTTGCCCAATAGATTTTTGTAGAAAGTATGAAGTCATCTACTAAATCTTCTTCAACAAAATCATGTTTTCGAATTGATGCTATATCCTTGCCCCTATATATTTTCAATTAGCATTTTTGGAAAAACCACTGGTTTTAAAACTATCGATCCATAATTGTTACACACATTTCGTTAAGGATACTTGTACTTTGTTCCTCTCGTAATGAGAGAGAAAGTCTTACACAGTTTCTCTGTAACTTGCCTGCGTGGTTGCGATTTAATATAGAGTTTAAGGCAACTTCTATTTAATTACCATTTAATGTCGAAGGTTAGAGATCGTTATGTATAAAGAATAATCATTAACAGGAATTTATTTTTCTTGGGTTTATAACGGCACTAAATCAAAAATAATTACCTAATAAATACTTCTTGATTGGATAGGGTATAAATCGAACCTGGAGATCTTTCACGAATTAATCATGCTGGTGATTTACCCTTATTTATTCTTACCTGCAAGAGTATAATGAAATTGTTTTACAGGGATTTTATTACTTTTTAGTATTTCCCACCCGTTTCATTGAGGAATTAGCATTATACAAAAAAGTATGGGCAAAATAGATAACGCTGACTTTATATAGATTTCAAATGAAAACATAAGGTGTGGCATGCAATGTACGGAGAGGAAGGTGGTAGAATTAGAAAGGTTTACAAACGGAAAAATACGGCAGATGTTGAGTAGGACAGGGAGTAGGATAGAGAAAATATTTAATAAGATAAACAGATATGAAAAATAAGGAAAAATGGGATAATAAAAAAGGGAATAAAAATAAAGGAATGCAATAAGAAGTGAAGAATAAGAAGCTGGAGTGTATGGAAATAAAATAATAGAAATAAGAGAATGGAAAAAGTAAATAACAAACACATCGAAAATAAAATAAAAAGATGGAAAATAGTGAATGACTTCCTAAAAAATAGGCATACAAATTACTCTAGATTTGTTGGCTTTTTCTTCCAAAACTTATCATTTTCAATTAACTTATTTATATCTTTATATATATATATATATATACATGAAGTATTCTATTTTCTTATTCTATATATTTTATGTATAGATCTATATTTGTAAACACAGTATTTTGTTTATATATATATATATATATAATATATATATATATATAATATATATATAAATATATGTGTATATATATAATTTTAGCGTTAATATATGTCTATGTTTTTCATTAGTAAAGTGGTGATGAGTTAAAATATGATTTCATGGAAAATTCTCGAAAAATAAAATAATAATAATTATATAAATAACAAATAACGGATAATAATGTTTCGCTTCTCATGTGGATTTGGAATAATGTCAATGTGGAAAAAATGCGATTCTCCAAGAATCGATCGCACTGATGGGAGACAATATGGCGAGTAAAATAGGCACACCTGTCTACATAAAACATTATTGCAGGAAATTAAATTCTCTCCACCGGTAATATCGTGTAATAAATTAAAGACGCAAAATATATCTTCATTTTGTCGTTATATTATCCCACTTGTTTAGACAGGTGTCTGCGACACATTTGTTAAAGATGTGATTTATCTGAAGAAACTAGACAATCGGATATGGAACCAACATATTTACGTCTCTATTCTTACTAGTGGTAGAAACAATTCCAAATTATTACCGATTCCGAGATATTTACCGATTCCGATTCTTTCGAAATCTCTAAATATTTAGCTATAAAGATTTGGAAGGGTATCGGCTTACCATAAAACACATGGAATACTCACATATATTATTGTAAACGTAGAACTGCACTTATAAACGATGGTCTATAGACTTCAATGTTACTTTAATTTCAGTTAAAAATCTATGAATAATTATCATTTCATCATTAGTAGTAGCAACGGAAAATTAAGTTTTAAACAAAAAATAAAAGCAAAAATTGATTTTGGCATCAGCAAATAAAAATTTTGCCAATCCTGGTTTGCTAGAAAATTACAATTTTCCGATTCCATATCAGTCAATGCCAGTGTTTTATTACGTTTGCAGAATGAGCCTGTTCAATCCTTGTAATTTAGTTTTGGTTTATTGTTATTACGTTAACGTTTCACCATGTTTAGTTACTTTTTCTCTCAGATTAGTAAAACATTATTAATATTTTTCTGCAATCTATATATATAAGCGAAAATGTGTGTATGTCTGGTCGCTTTTTGTGTATGTCCAAGAAATTTTTTTTTTTCCGAGAAGCGGTCGGTCGGCTCATAACTTCTTAAAACTTTTTATATCACATATAAATCATAATATCTACGAGTTAACAACGGAGGTCGCCTGTGGAGGTCGCCTGTCTATTTAATTTGCTCGACTTTGAAAAGATAAATATTCAACATTTTTCGCTCGTCGCATGTAGATTAGGCTTTGATCAATCTGGAAATTTTCCTTATATCAGATAATTGCTATTCAATTTGGACAATCCCCTTTTTATGGGGAGCTGGTCCCCCCCCAACATCTTGGGAAAATAAAAATAAAAAAAGCGTTCCCGCAGTAAATAAACTACAATTCCGGAATCAAAGTTGACCTCATTAAGTCATTAAAACGTGCACCTGCAATTCTAAATAATTAAATAAATTCAAACGTGTTTCCGTTAGAGTTCACGGTGGCCCAGTGGTTAACGTCGCACGCTTTTTTTTTTTTCACACTCTAATTTTCAACTTTGCCTGAAGGGTTCGGGTTCGATCCTCTCACTTACCTATCAAAACCTTTTTTTATTTTAACTCCCCCCCGGAGTTTTGATTTACCCAAAACCACACACACCTCCAAACACCCGGGCAACACCGGGTACCCCCTCTCTAGTCTAATATATAACAAAGCAAAACGTGTGTGTGTTTGTATGTCTCGCAAAAACTTTCCACGCACACGACGGACCCTCACAAGGTCGGTATTGTTTTACAGCACGATCTTTCGGACGACAAATATTGAAAAATTTGTCCAAAACATTAATTTCTTTATCTTCAACTAGGCAGTATTGTACAAGGAAAGGTCACTTTTTTCGCAGACATTTTAGCAAGTAATCCTCACCGTTGGATTGACTTCGCTTAATTTCAACGCTCTCGACTCCCGGTCGCGCAACGGAGACATCGGCTAAGACGTCCTATTTTTTAAAAACCTTTTTTCTCCTTCGCATTACGAGTTCGATTCTGCCTGCCTACTACCTCTTTTTTAACAACACCTCTTTCCACCCGGGTTACCTACTGTTGTTTTGTTTCCCCCTGCTACTGCCACATTTTTATCGGAGTCCCTTAATACACACCCTATACACGCCCGGGTAACGCCGAGTGCTTCCCCCTAGTATTTTATACAAAGGACTTTTCCTTAAATCCTCAGCTGCTGCATTATTTCATGGAACGTGTCTTGCGGCGCCAGTCCATCTCCAATGCCATCTCTCTCCAAGCCCATACCTCTCTAGAATCCAGGCTATGTTCACCCAGAAATGACTTTCTTTATTCAAGAGAAAGAATGTGATGTTCTATCATGTGAATACTAATTTTCATACAGAACTACTTATCAAAGATCTCCTAGGTGGATTTGATTTGGAGCTATTGTCTCGTCCTCCATATTCAGCTGAATGATCTCTCTCGGATTATAGCTTATTTCGAAGCTTATAAAACAAGTTGGATTGCGTAATCCTTACTTTAAGAAGAGAGATTGAAAAGGTTAGATTCATGCTTCACAGCCAAACCTTAAGAATCTTTCAAACAGAGCATTTATAAGATTGCTGACAGATAAAATCAAATTATAGAAAACAAATGAAATTATTATTGTCCATAATGATTTGAAAAAACGCCAACTTTGTCATCTAAAAGCTGAATTTTTAATTCAAGAAAAACTTTTGCACTGTCTTGATAGAAATTATAAATGTTGCATGTTAATCGAAAGAATGGGCGTGTCATGTTACGTCTGAAGTACGCATGCTTTGCAATAACTGAGTTACTGGGCGGAGTTTCTATATCAAAGGAAATAGGAAGTGTGTGTAATGTGCATTGGTAAAATTAAAACAGATCATTTGTTCCTGAATTAGCGAATGCACGTTTCGAAAAATCGTGACAAAGAATTGCGTTTCTCCCTTGAGATTAAAAAAGCAAAGAAATATTACGTTTCAGAATTTTGAGATGAGGATTGATATTTTTTTTTTTTTTACAAAGGAGTCACCACTTATCAAGGAGCAAAGGCCGCTCAAAGATAAGGTTTAATAAGTATATTGTCAATGGGACAGTATCGTAGTAATTGTTAGTAGTGGAAATTTGGTAAATTGGATTACTTCAGGGGAATGGATCATCAAGAACTTGTTTATGTTGAACTTAAAGACGACCAGTTGTAGTCAGTTGGAAAGCAGGAAAACAGAACTGAGTTCAACAGGCATGTATTTTTAAGAAATAATCATTGTTCACGTAATCTACGTTGAGGTTTAGGCACAGATAAAGAATGGGGCAAATTATTAATAGTGTTTTCAGCTAGACAAGTGCTTTTCGTGAAAGTCAGGACAAGAGGATCATACGTTGGAACTCAGACAAGCACTTGCCATGAAAATAACGATAAAGCAGAGACAGGCTCACAACGTATCTTCTGTGGAAAAGAAGTTGCAGGGAAGAGAAAAGGGCATCCCCCAGTAAGATACGAAGTCTATTTATAACTCTCAAGGCAGAATAATTGCTTCTAGCAGCTCTTGGCTAGATATGGCAACAATACTCCATCCTTGGACGTACTTGGCTCTTATACATGTAGAGATGTGCATCAGCAGTGTTATATCTACTGGAGCTGTAAAACAATACCACAATTTTTTCTAGCAGCTCCTGCCCAGACGTGGCAAGAGTACTCCACCCATGGACGAACTTGGCTCTTATATAGATAGAGAATTGCATCAGCAGTGAGATATCTACTGGATCGATAGAAGGATCCCACCATTTTTCCAGCGGCTTTCGCAACAGATTTGATGTGCGTGTTACATTTCAGATGAGGAGTAAAGATTAGACCCAGAAGCTTGTCAAAATATGGAGCCTCCCCAAGGCGAGAGCCAATCGTTTTAATTTATGCCAAACGGGACTCAGAGCGGTGTAAAGATAAAAGCTTGTAAGGATAGAAGCTTGGTTTTAGACGTATTAAAATAATTAAGCCACCGTTTTTTTCAGTGTACCACGTGTTTAAGGTCAGAAGAGAAGGAATCAGAGAAAACATAATCGTTTACGGCCTCTGAAGTGTTCTCATAGATGGTAGTGTCGTCCGCATAAATGTCTAAGAATGATATTTGGATGTGATTCTGGAGATCATTAATGTAGTTCTGGAGGGGAGTTGGGCACAGGATGGAACCCTGATTACTGCAGCATTAATACTATTAGTTTCTGATTTCTGCCCATCAAACACTGCTCTTATTTATCTATCAGAAAGAAATGATTTAATAATTGTAAAGGCATTTTCAGCTATAACGTAGCAGGGGATTTTGTGGAGTAGAACTTTATGCCATACCCTACCAAAGGCCTTTGATAGATTGACAACAATTGTACTAGAAAAGAAGCCTCGGTCAAGAGATTCGCTAATGCTATGAGATATCACTGTTAGCCCATCGGCTGTAGATTTAGCAGAACGGAAACCATATTGGAGGTCACTGAGGTTATTTTTGCTGAGGTTGTTGACTACTTCTATATTTAACACAGATTCCAACAACTTATTCATGACGCACAGGAGACTGATTGGTCTGTATTGAGAGGGAGATGACCGATCACCTGAATTTTTAAATTCGGGACATACTGATGAGGTTTTTCAGGGTGTTGTTAAGCAATTCTCTTTGAAACAGCACTTACACAGTTTTGTAAGTATGAGAGCTAGTTCTGGTTTAAGCTATAATAGTAACGTCGTCAGGGCCAGTTGCTTTACTGGGATCGAGGTTTCTGTTTAGCTTGGTAACATCACGCTTATTTGTATGTCGCATATTTTGCTTTCAGACACTGAAAAAAATACGGGACGGTGACGGGTCTGATCGCATAGAGTAGAATTAGCTGCAAAGTCCTTGGCAAAGAGTTTGATTATTTGTATTATTTTGATTCATCCGACTACTCTTATCTTTTTGAGTGTTATTTTCACAACATTTCGGTCGATGTAACCTCCGACCTTCTTCGGAAAATGACAGGTTTAGGCACCTAAAATTCACACTAGATTTGTCTGCATAGACCCGTCGTGCAGTTGTTAAACTACTTGGAAAAATCAATCTTAAAAGTGATATTCTCCTGGGAATGAAAGGTTCAATTGCGAAAAATACAATTGCGTATTACTTAGAACATCTATCCGGTCATGGCTGACGGAACAAGAGCATGCTACTTCCTTAAAATAAATAAATTCCCGAATTCCCGAGTTCGACAGAAACTTTCCCGATTTCGAAAAGATACACCTGAAGAATGTCGGAGGTTACATCGACCGAAACGTGAAAATCACACTCAAGATGAGAACAGTAGTTGATGACTCCAATAATACAAAAAATAAATTTTAATTCAATGGGTAAATAGAAACGATAGATTACTGGGTTATCTACAACATATAAAGCTTCGTAATGAGAATTACTGTCTTTAGTTGCAACTTATCAGAAAAATAAACCATCTTGTAGAGGACGTTATAAGAAATACGCAAAGATGTGATTAGATAATAAGTATTCTTTAAATAAAAACACCCGTCTAGCTGAATCCACTGTGAAAAATTTCCCCCACTCTTTATCTGTGCCTAAATCAAAACGCGGATTCCATGAACAAAGCTTCTTTCTTAGAACTGCATGCCTGTGGAACTCTGTTCCGTCTGCTTGCTTCCCACCTGACTACAACTTGGATGTCTTCAAGTCAAACGTTAACAAATTCCTAATGAACCTCCCTCTTAAGTAAACACTTCATTAAATCTCCACACTAACGTACTGTACTTGCAATAACCCGTATCCCTGAGTGACTTCCGGGCCTTGATAAGTGGTGACCACCGTGTAAAAAATATGTACAGGTACAGTTTGATTAATTGATGATTAATCTTTATTATTTCGTAGTTACTAAAATACAAGTTAGCTGCGACGCTCAAGTAGTAAAATCGTGTGATGTTGTATGGCGTTCGAAACAAGATGTCTCCCATATGTTTAGTATTATTCGCTGTTTTCGAACACATTTGCAACTCGATTTCCATTCAATTACTATACGATAACCATCACGCCAAAGCGATATGAGCAGGAGACTCCTTGTGGACACTGAACGATAATAATGTTTATTGATTAATATATTGTACCCAATAAATAGTATTGATTTTAACAGTTAATAAAAAATGACTTGTGTGTAATCAGCTAGAATTGAAACCAAAATATTTAGTTTCCCAGCTTTTATAGTCGTTAACGTTTGAAGTATAGGGACCTTGATAAAAAAAAAAATAAATAAACGTTAACAATTAAGAGATTTTACTCTATTAATGGATATTACTGCAGGTGCAGAAGCAGCAGATTTGTCGATTTTTCCTGCCAACTTAGTGATATTTTTCGACTTTTACTGTTAAACAGCTATTTTACTTGCTAAAAACACAATCTTATTTGTTTCACGAATTTCTTATTAATCAACTTTCCAATCTATAAATTAAAATTTGTGAGACGAGTAAGTATAACCGTTCGACACAAACATAAATAAGGCCACTTATATATATATATATATATATATATATATATATATATATATATATATATATATATATACTAGCAAAAGTACCCGTCGTTGACTGGGTTCAAAAACAGCCTACAGAAAATGGACTCTGATTTATGAAAGTATGATAGGTAGGTTATGAAAAGGAAAGGTTGTACAGAGATAGCTTCGAGTTTGGGGGTATCAAAACCAAAGCAAAATATGATGAAAGTAAAAATAAAATAGATAAAGCCCATAATTTATTATACCACACCAGTGAAAAGGTAAAGAGTAGTAAGAAAAGTAAAATACGCAAGTGAGAGAGGACAAAAAGAGATAAGAAAGAAAGAAAGAAAGAAATAAAGAAGGTAAAAGGAAGAATAGAAAGGGAAATCCATAAATATTTTATTGATGGTAATTCTAGGGCATGTCTTTCTCCTTCCTACTGGACCCCTATACACGTCTACTCCCCTACCCTCACCCCCATTTCTTCATTATAGCTTTTTTTTTACTTATTTACTACGTGAGACTTTGAAGGTTATATAGCAATAATCATAATAATAAAATCTCAAAATGCATATCATTGATATATCTCCATGCTTAGATATAATCATCTACTTTAATTGTGATAATCATAATAAAAATCATAAGGTACAACGGGGCGGGGACAAAGAAGTTAGTGACTGTGATATTTATGATTATTGATGGTGATAATTTTAATAATGATATTGATTAGGAACAATAGTCGGAAGAGAGTTGTTATAGTAAAATTCAAAAATCAAAATGTAAATAACGGATTAAAATATAGAAGGGGAGATGTAAACAGCAAAATATAAAGCATAGAATAAGTCTAGATAATTGATTTGAAGCTATCAACGCATATATACATATGTATATGTATACATATACATATGTATATGTATACATGATGATGATTGCAACGTCTTGTCAGACGAGTGCCACTCCCTCAGACATTTAAAATCCATGAGCCCAAATGTCTGAGGGAGTATCTATACAAATATGATGTTACAGAGTCTTAGCTTTGTACGACAGCTAAGTCTCTCTCCCGGTTCAAAATGTTGAGATCCAGCAACAAGCAAGAGCAAGATAGCCAGCAACAAATTAAACTGCAGACCAGCTTAATGCGAGTACTGGTCTTCCGCTTTATGGTTTTTTTAAATCAGAGATTTGCTTCTCCTAGAAAGGTTGCCTTCACCACGGCTTACGGGAGCCCTCTCTACCCCAATACACACACACACACACACACACACACACACACAAATATACATGGTGCTAGTTGGCCGTTGACCCAGAAAAAGAGTTCATTCGCCCTTTAGGAGACTAGCCGCCCTCCTCACCAAACAAGTCTGGTGGAGGAACCAGTTTAGTCGCCGGTGACCCGACCATGAGGCAGGTAGTACTGGGTTACATGGTACCAGTAGCACATGACATGACCTGACATAATATTATACATATACATGCATGCACATAAGTATGTGTTTTTATTACTTTTCGAGTAGATTTAAAGAAGAATATTTTAGACTTTGTCTTTAAGTTTATGTTATGTAACAGTGCATGTTCTTTACTGTTTAACTTTCTAATGTATTTGGTGGTTGTGAGATGTGGAAACGAGTCAGAGTTTAAAATTAGCGATTTAGAAGTTCTGGTCTTGAGTGCTTTGATATAGTAGAGAAAACTATTGATTTCAATTAGAACAAACAGTTAAATTAAAGTTTAAGTTTAGGGTTATTAGTTGAATGTACTATATTTCGTTTTATTTGTTTGGGTTAAGTGGTATAATAGATAGATAATCTTGATTTTGTCGAATATTTCCATAGAGAGTAGACATGATTAAAGGGTTTGGTGGGGTAACGGGATATAAAATATAACATACATGTATATGTCAAGTGCCAAAATTTCAGTGGATGAATTGATGGGGGATAGAAAAATATTTGGAGTATGTAGAGTAATGGATTAGAAGTTAAGGGAATAGTCATATGGTATAATTTTCCGGAGTAGTGTCGATAAACCTATGTACTTGGTTGGGTGGTTGTTTTGCTTAACGGCATATCAACTCTTTTCGGGCTATTTAATGCCGAATTCAGTGATTTTGTAAGTCAGACTTTTGAATAGAATATATTTATTTTTTTCATATCGGTTTCTATTTAACCCATAGTTGGGACCCTAATAGGTACTAGCACTCCGGGTCCGAGTGTATCTAGGTGTAAGTGCAATTAAAGGGTGGCTCCACACTCTCCAAAGTCCGCAAGCTGGAGCCTCACCATCGGATATAGTTTAAGGTCATATCTAGGACCAAGATATGTAGTAATGAAAAATTAAATTAGCCCATATAAAATGTTGTGGAAATTTAAATGAAAAGGTGTATTTAAAATAAGAAAGTGTATACATATATATATATATGCATATATATATAATGTGTGTGTATATATATATATATATATATATATATAGATAGATAGATAGATAGATAGATATATACATGCATGTGCGTGTGCTATATCTTCATCTTAAATTCTACGTAGGTTGAAAATACGCACGAAAAGAACTGAGCGTAATTATTAAAGGCAACGAATCATAAAAAATAATCAATAAAAATAAATAATTAATTAATGAAAGTTAGTTTAGCAAATGAATATTAAAATAAGGGTACCATTTTAAAGTCGCTTAAAATAAAAAGGTTTAAAGTATAAAAAAAAAGAAATGAAACACCATAAAAAACTAATCCTCATTTTAAAAATTCAGAAATATTAAAGGGAATTAAAATACTTCAAATGGAAATAATATAGCTTTTATATGTAAAAAATATTATATACAACGTTTATTGTTAGAAGTAGGAATTATAGGTAAGGTTGCTGATTCCTATAAGGTAAGTAATATTAATTTAGATGGTATTATTCTGAATAATAGCATTATTTGTGAAAAAGAAGGATTAAAGTTAGAAAAAAAAAAAAAAAAACGTCCATGTGTGTACTGGATACCTAAAATGCACAAACATATAGCTAGCGCTAGGTTTATTGTAGGTTTAAAGACGTGCATTACTAGACACTAAAGTAACTATATCTTAAATGTTTAAATTAATTATAAATCATTATTTCAATCAGAAAAGAAAATATTATAGTAATATTAATCTATTTTGGGTGGTAAATAATTCACAACAAGCAAAAGAAAATTCAATAACAAAAATTCCAGAAGAAAAGCAAAATCTATAGACACTTATGATTTTAGTATCCTATATACTAAAATTCCACGTGAAAATCTTATTAAAGCATTAAACAATACTGGAGATCTAGCTTTTGAAGGTGGAAAATGTAAATATATAGACTATTTAAACGATAAAACTTTCTGGTGTAAAAATAAAAACAGCAAAACTTGTGTTTGTAAAGGTATTTTGAAAATACTTACACGTCATCCTATTTACGAATGTACATAGGAAATAAGATATTACTTCATCTATAGGTATCAAATGGGATTAGATCCTGCACCATTCTGGTCAAATCTGTATATACATAGAATCGAGTATATATATATATATATATATATATATATATATATATATATATATATATATATATAATGTTAATAACTACATTTTATTTCAGTATTTAATTTATATTTTAATTTTCTGATTATTTTCTTTAATAATAGCTTTTCTCGTACATAAATGTTCTTTATCATATCTACCTAGTTGATTGCATAAATTGATTAGGAAATTGAAATCATTTTCAGTTAGTGAAAGGGGAATCTATTCGCCAATTGGACTTTATTAAGTACAATACTTAATAAAATAATCCTTTTAATTTATGGATGTGGTATCGGCAGCTCCTGTTCCTCTTGCTTCTCTTTATTTATCCCTCGGTCCTCATTTTTAATGAGTGATTTTTCTGACAAAGGGCGAAGAAAAAGCTGTATTCTAGCTTGGCAGTATTTTAATTGAACAGTCGCCAGAGATGTCAGAAATTTTCTGTCTCTATGTCTCTCCTTGTGGCCACATCACTGGTAAGGTTGCTTGAGGTAAACGTTTTCTTCTGAACTAACGTTATCCGCCTGATAGTCAGGAATTCGAACCTTCGATTAACCACTAAGGATGCCGTCCTATCAGCAGGTGCAAAGTACTGGGGCTGCTGTATTGCCATTTGGTAAATGGATTCTGGACTTTGCAGTAGCTTCTGGTGAGGCTTCTCGATTCCATATTAGTGGATAATTGTTTCGGATTTACCTTATCATGTGCTACAAAAAAAATAAATTTCTTGGTTTCTTTTTTCTCTTAGTTTTCCTCTCTGTACTCCTCTAAGCAAGTCTGTCGACCTACTTCACAAATCCCAAAACTCCACTATGATAAGTTTCAAGAAATAATACACGATTAAACCCGGATCTTCAACTTTAAACGTAGACCCCCATTACCATGTCCCTTCTCCAACATCAGGGGTCTACGTTCTAACCTTCAAGAGGTTGTTACCCAAGTATACATACTAAACCAGACGTATTATTTCTAAGCGAAATTGGCATTGGGCAGACTATTTCCCTAGATGAGTTCGTAATAAAAGGATACTCTGACTTAACTTCCAAATCTGACTCCAAAGATAGCCATGGGCATGGAATATGTGCCTATATTAAAGATGGCTTCCTATGTGGTAAAGCCATCTCCAGAGAAGATCCTAACTTACTCTATATGTGCTTCCGGGTTGCACTAGCTCACACTATTGCGTTTATATTTACTATCTATTGCCCCCACAACAACGGAGTTACTATCTTTAAAAGCATATCTGAGAAAATTGACCACGTACTATCTGCTTATCCTTCAGCTTACATTCAAGTATGTGGAGTTAACAATGTGGAATGGTTAACCAAGTCAAACAAGATCGATGATGAGGGGAGGTTCTGTCATGATTTCTCCATTGCTTATGACCTCACTAAGATTGTTCACAAACCCACCCGTGTGCCCGACACTAACGGCCAGTATGCGAGTTTCCTAGACCTTTTTCTCACAATTTTCCCTGAACTATGCTTAGTTTCCGTTCGGTCTCCTCTTGGATCTTCCGACCACTCTGTTGTATCAATTAAGATAAAAATCAAATGTAATAATTCCTCAGATGTACCTCTCCATCGAACAGTATATCGATACAATATGACTGACTGGAGTAGTCTCCGTACATTTATATCAGATCTACCTCTGCGTTTCATGTTTAAAAAGGATGTATCATCTATAGTATCAGACCTGACAGAATGGTTACTTGTAGGTATAGACCGTTTCATACGCGCGAAAAAGTTTCAGCTAAAACCTAAAAGGCAGCCATGGTGCTCTCCAGAACGTGCTGCTGCCATTGCCACAGAAATCTCTTTTGCCATTGCTTCCAATGTAATAGATGTACTGAGACTAAACCGCTTTCAGGACTGCATACAACCATTGTCAGAAAGTAATAAAGAAAGCAAGAGGGTTGTATGCTCAGTTCGGCAAGTCCAGAGTAGCTGAGCAGCGGCTTGGTTTCAACCAGTTTTAGCAAATAGCAAACAGAATCCTGAACAGGAGCGTAGTCTCTTTCCCGACTGTCATCAATGGACCTAAGGTAATCTCCTCAGCATCTGACAAAGCAAAACTCTTTGCCAAGAACTTTGCAGCCAATTCTACCGCCAACCTCCAATATTTCCTCCGCCATGTGATATACAAATCTATGTACGTGGTGTTGCCAATCTAATCAAAAAACTTCATTCCAGTAAAGCAACTGGCCCTGATGGTATTCCAATTATAGTACTCAAAAGACTTCAACCAGAACTAGCGCTCATACTTTTAAAACTGTTTAGAGCTTGTCTTAAGGAGATTTGCTTTCCATCACCCTGGAAATCTCATCAGTTTGCCCTGTATTTAAGAATTCAGGTGATCGCTTATCTCCTTCTCAGTACAGGCCAATAAGTCTCCTGCGCATCATTAGTAAGTTGCTAGAATCTGTGTTAAATAGAGAAGTAATCAACCATCTCAGCTAAAATAAAATTGTTAGTGACACAATATGGTTTCCGTTCTGAAAGATCTGTAGCAGATGTACTTACAGTTATATCTCATAGGATTAGCAAATCTCTCGATGGAGGCAACCTGTCTAGAGCAATTGCTCTTGGCATATCAAAGGCCTTTCATAGGGTATGGCATAAATATTTACTTCACAAGATCTCCAGCTATGGTATAGCTGGAAATGCCTTCTCAATTATTAAATCATTTCTCTCTGGTAGCTTCATAAGGGAAGTAGTTGATGGGCAAGAATCAGAAGCTCACAGTATTAATGCTGGAGTCCCTCAGCGGTCCATCCTGGGCCCAAATCTCTTCCTGAACTACATAAATGATCTTCCAAATTACATCCTTACATCACTCATAGGCATTTATGCTGATGACACTACCATCTATGGTAGCACATCTAAGACCGTAAACGACCAAGTTATCCCCGATTCTCTCTCCTCTGATCTTGAGCCCGTGGGAAAGGAGTGGCTAATTACTTTTAATGCATCTAAAACCAAGCTTCTCTCTTTACATCATCAACGCTCTGATCCCCATCGGGCATCAATTAAAATGAATGCCTCTCGTCTTAGGGAGGCCTCATGTTTCGACAAGCTTCTGGGCTTGACCATTACTCCTGATCTGAAATAGAATACGTACATCAAACCTGCTGCCAAGGTAGCTGGAAAAATGACGTGATCCTTCTATCAGTCCAGAAGATATCTCACTGCTGAGGCAATTCTTGATCTATATAACAACCAGGTACGTCCAAGGATGGAGTACTGTTTCCACATCTGGGCAGGGGCTGCTGGAAAGGACTTGGGATGCCTTGATAGAGTCCAAAATAGACTTCGTAGCCTTGTAGGAGATGTCCTTTTCTCTTCCCTACACTCTCTTTCTCACAGAAGAGATGTTGCGAGTTTGTCTCTACTTAATCGTTATTTTCATGGCAATTGCTCGTCTGAGCTTCAATCAATGGTCCCCTTCGCCAAAGTGTCACAAGAAACACCCGTCTAGCAGAAAACACTATCAATAATTCCCCCTACTCTTTATCTTTTGCTAAACCTAAACGTAGATTTCATGAACAAAGCTTCTATCTTAGAACTGCACACCTATGGAAATGTCTTCCGTTTTCTTGCTTTCCAGCTGACTACAATATAGTTGTCTTCAAGTCCAACGTAAACAAGTTCTTGATGAGCCGTTCCATATGAGTTAACAAATTTACCGAATTTCCGTTACTAACGATTACTATATTGTCCAATTAACTACTGTACACGCTTAATCCTTATCCTCTAGTAGTATCTAGGCCTTGATAAATAGTAATATATATATATATGTGTGTGTGTGTTATTACAAATAAAAAATGATATATCTAAGAAATATACATATTTCATGATAGTAGGAGATTTATAGATGATCATATATGTATAAACGATCGGGATTAATTTGAAAACAAAACATCGTAGTAAGGAGTTAGAATAGAATTGTAAACATACATGAAAAAAAGCCACATTTCTGGATTTATATATAAAAATTGACGATGGAATTTATAAAAGTTTTGAAAAAAGAACATCTTTTCCCTTTCAAATAGTTTGTATGCAGCATAGAGATAGTACTTGCCCTGTTTTATTTTATATTTGATTGAACCATGATATCAGTGTTTTTAGATAATAACTCACGTTACTTTAAAATTAATAGATTTTCTAGCTTAGTAAAAAAGATGATAAAACAAGGTGGGGGATAAAACTAAAATATTTTAAAATAAAGCATTTGTTCGTTATTCTGGTGCTTTTGAATCGTTTAAAATTAACCAGAATATATTAATAAAGGAAATCAAGAATTATATTAGCAATGTATAAATATACAAAAATAATGTATATATATGTATATATATATACATATATATATGTATATATATATATATATATATATGTATATATATATATATAAATATATATATATATATATATATATATATTTAAAAAACTGTTTGGAGGTACAGAATTTAGATAAAGTGTCCCCGTAATTATATATATATATATATATATATATATATATATATATATATATATATATATATATATATATATATAAGCACGGAGTTCAATATTTACCGTTACAACCTCCAATTATCCTTTTCGGTACTCATGCAGTATTTTACCCACCGATTTCACGATCTTAGCCGAGCGTTGATCGACATCCGTCGGAAAACGCCGGAACATGGCGAGCGGTACGATACTCTATCAGCCAATCAGGGCGCTTCAAACGAACGCGCAGCAGACGAATAATTTTCATTGAAATTACACACATAGCGTTTCATTTCAGTTATTTTATTGTTCAAAGTAAAAATACACAGCCTTTCATTTCAGCTATTTAATTTAGCGATAAAAAAAACGGGAGCTGTTGGAAACATATTTATGCGAATTTATGTGGAGACAAAAATTTGGACACAACCCTTTTGTCTCCATAATAAATCAAATCGCGGAAGGCTACCCGGTTTGGGAAGGAGCTTCTTCTTTCCACATCCTCTGAAACCTCTTTGCTCCCTACTTTGCCTCTACAGTCAGTAGAAAATCTTCCAGTCGGAACTAAAGATAAACAGTAATTGTTGTGTCCCCCCCCTACAAACAATTCTGAAAAAACAAAAAAAAAACATTGTTGTTACTGTTTAATAACGTTTTGTTAAAAACAAACATGAAAAAAAAAACATTGAAGTGTTTATTACTGTTGCTTATCCCCCCCCCCAAAAAAAAGCTATCGGAAAACAAAATGAACAAAAAAAAAAAATATTCAACAAAATAAATTTATTTTACTTTAAAAAAAACTTACTGTAAGTGTTTGTGATTTATTTTATCCAAATTTTTTGTATTAATTTTATCCATTTTGTTGTGTGTGTGTAATATCTTTTCCTTGTAATGTTGTTGCTATTCACATACTTTTAGCGTTCTTGCACCGTAGCTCCGAATTCTCGGCTTTCGTCGGCGTTAACGCCGAAAGCGTTCGTCAACGCTCGGCTAAGATCGTGAAATCGGTGGGTAAAATACTGAAGGAGTACCTCCTTTTCATAAATTTCTATCTATTTCAGGTGTATATTGATAAAGTTGTACTGAAAAATTATTTTTCACAATATGCCCCATTATTTAGCGATATGAATAGCCATTATAAAGCTATTCAAATCCGGAAAGTCTGCAGGAGACATTTCGAAGATTTTAAATGTGAACTGGAAGTTGGGGTGGAAAGCATTAGAACGTTTCAAATCAACTGGTGAGATCAAGATACCCATTTAGATACTGTAAAGAAAGAATTAAGTGAGAAATTGACAAACGTCCCACAAAAAATTCATGATACGTGTAAGGCCTTCTCCAAGCGTTTACAACAGATTATTCATGCACGGTTATAGTTGATATTTTGAATCTTGTCAGAATCTTTTATACATTTACGTTTGGATGATTTGTACTTATTAAATTATTTACTAAATATGAGCAAAAAACGTTGCAAACGTTTGTTTTTAGCATCCTATATATATATATATATATATATATATATATATATAAATATATATATATATATATATATGCAGGGTGTCCACAAAGTCTGACTACATAATGTAGCTAGACTTTGTGGGCACCGTGTAGATTATGTAGCCAGACTTTATGGGCACCCTGTATATATATATATATATATATATATATATATATATATATATATATATATATATGTAAAAGTATTACTATAATAATTTTTTTAATACCTATGGACATTAATATTTCATCCTTTCAGGAATCTATTAATGCAGGGAGTTATGATTACAGCTGGTTTGGAGATTCGAACCTGGCCACAAAAGTATCTGACTCTATTAGCAAAGAACAAGTCTGGCTACACAATCTACGCGATGCCCACAAAGTCTGGCTACATAATGTAGTCAGACTTTGTGGACACCCTATATAAATATATATATATATATATATATATATATATATATATATATATATATATTGCCGACAAAAATTAAACCCGCATTGTAATTTTTTCAAAAACTGCAAATTTAAGCTAAATTTAATGCAACTGTTCAAACAAGCCATAACTCATTTGATTCGCATTTTATTCCTCTACAATTTTACCTGTTTTTACTTGACTTTAATTGAAATATTCTAGTGTTCACGTCAATTTAAAAATAACTTCATATTGAGGAGGCAAAAAGAAAATCCGCAGCAACAAATTCACTTAAAACCAGCTTAAATTATCGCCCCTTAATCAGTTTAAAATATCCATCGACTGGCAATAAAGCACCTCCAATCGTAATTGTTGTTGTTCCAGGTTATACAACGTAACAATTAGTCCATATGCCACGACTTTCCCTTGGTGATCGTCAGGAGCTCATTAATCCCCACCTTTCTGGTTTATCCAATCAAGAAATCGACCACAGATTGATATGTGATGGGAAAATGGTACGAAAGACTGTGCAAAAGCAGCAAAACATCGGCAGTGTTCGTGATGCCCCTAAATCTGGTCGTACTAGAGTTTTTGCTTAGAGGGAAGACAATGCTATCAAGATCCGCAGCCTAAGAAACAGATTTGAAACGACTCCCCAAATCCAACAACAGTACAATCTTGTTAAAAGGTGCTCTCTTTCTACTCTCGAGAACAGATTAAAGGAATTTAATTTGCGAGGATATGTTGCAAGATGCAAGCCTATGATTTCTGTAAAGAACAGAAAGCACCGTCTGAACATCGTCAGACGCAATGAAGATCATGACTCTTCATATTGGTCAAAAATGCTTTTTAGACACGAAAGCAAGTTCAATAGGCTAAGCAGTTATGGTAGGCAGTACGTCCGTCGGAGGAAAGACGAAGAATTTAATCCTAGGTGCTCAGTTTCAACGCTGCAGGGTAGTTGAGGTTAAGTTTAGGTGTGGGGGATGATTAGTTCCTATGGTCCAGGGCCTATAGTTCGCTTGCAAGGGCGAATTAATTCGACCAAGTATATAAATATGTTGGCTGAGTATTTTTTACCTACATTGGTCGGAATGTGGATGATAATCCCATCTTCATGCAGGATAATGCTCCCATTGACACAGCTGGCAATGTCAAGAGGTTCCTGCAAAAATAAATAAATAAATACTAAAATAAATTAAATAAACATATTTGCTTTTTTCAAGGTTTTTTGTTATTTTTTTGATAAGTTGCATTTGTATTTATTTCGGTTTGTTTTGCTTTTTTCCTTAGCCTGCGCCTGTTACACCGCTCGGCTGTCACCAAATTCATTATTTCAGAATTAATTCGCCGAGGATTGTAATTTTCAAATATAAGTCTATTTATTTGAACGCACAAATATTTCATTGCAGTAGGGAAAGTTCTAGTGACTTTTTCCAAGTGTTCAGTATTTTATTGACATTCATTATAATGTTCGAGAATTGAAGAGTAAGTTTTGAGCAAACTTTTGAATTTTTTTAGTGTAAATATTTTTTTAAATTCCTTTTTAAAGTGTAATATTGATCAATAGTTTCAGTAAAATAATTTTCCGGTTAAACATTTTATTGCACATTTATCTGTTGAAGCAGAAATCTTTTTTTTTCCCAATTGAGTTAAATGATTCAACAATGCCATTGTTTGCCTGCAGTTACAACCCCAGGCCACGCCAAGGTAATGGTTGAATGTTAAAGGAGAAAGCGACCACTATTTTTTCTATTTAGATTAGATATAGGTTTTTTGTCAAATTTTTATTTCCTTCATAATTTTAAAAAAAAAATGCCAACAATATTGGACATTTAGGAAGAAAAATTGATATTAAAAAATGTTGGTGTGACTGACACTATTATTTCTTACAATTCAAGTATAATGCCCAAAATCGATTTTATTCAAAGTGTGCAAAATAGCTGATTTTACTTTGAAATTTGTGCCAAAAATATATTTTTTATTCAAATTTTCATCCCAAACACGGCACAGTGCAACTTTAAAGTAGGGGGCTACTATCAGGGACATAAGTTGCAGGGGTATTATGAAGGGAGATGAGTGGCAAGATGTCTGTTCGCATTACACTTGAACTTCTGCATGTCAGTGCAGTTGAGAAAGCAGAATCCCGGAAGCGAGTTCCAAAGTTTAATAGTTCTGAGGAAGAAACTATTGGAATAGAAGGCTTTCTTACACCTAGGATCTCTACTGTGAAGGGGTGGGATTAAGCTGCCTGTCGGGTTTACCAGGGATGGTGACATCAAGGGGGTACAAGTGCTTGTATTTCGTCAGAGCATTCACCATTAAAATACTTGTAGAACAGGCAGAGGGATGCAACATTTCGTCGATCGGACAGAGGCTGAAGCCTAGATGACAGTTCAGGTTGGCGAATCTCTTTTAAATCCTGTCAATAAGTGAGAGGCAAGTAGCAGATGCACCAGTTCAAATGTGACAACGGTACTCCATACATGGGCGAATAGTGGTACAGGATACTTTCAGGCATAAGTAGTTTTCTAGTGCAGTAGAGAGAGAGAGAGAGAGAGAGAGCACCTTCTTCGCAGCAGCCTTGGCAATGCTCTCAATGTATCTATTCCTGTTCATGTTCCCTGTAAACGGTTAGGCCGAGGAGTTTAAAGGAAGTACTTTCGGATAATGTGTTCTTGGCCAATACTATTGGTGGTAGAGAAGGTTTCTTGTAATTATTGAAGAAAACAATCGTAGTCTTGGCAGCATTGAATGTGACCATCCATTTTTGTCACCAGTCCACAATAGATTGGAGGTCATTCTCTAGTGTTTTTACCATTTCCTTAGATATGTGTTCATTTATTTTACCTTTGTTCCTGCTATAGAGTGTGGTTTCATCAGCAAATATACCCATCTCAGAAACAATTTTATCAGAAATGTCATTTATGAATATCAAGAATAATAAAAGTCCAATGATAGACCCCTTAGATGTACGACCATCAAGGGCAACCTGGATTTTTCTCTTATTTAAGAAGGATTTAATTACATTATGTATTCTTCTAGTGATAGAATATGATCTAATTTTTCTTAACAGACCATCGTGCCATACCTTGTCAGAAGCCATAGATATATCAAGGGCTACCGCTCTACCCTCCGCTATTTTGTCCAGTGAATGGTATATATGTTCAGAGATTACAGTTAGGATATTTGTTGTGAAACGGGCTTGCCTAAATCCATATTGATTGTCGTCAGGAGTTTAGCAGCTGTAAAGTGATGGACTAGAGCTTGATTATTTAAGGACTCAAATATTTTGGCGAAAAGCGGGAGAAGGCTAATGGGGCGATAATTTAATGGATCAGCTCTTTCGCCAGAATTCTTGAAAACTAGTACCACAGAAGCGATTTTCCAGCAGTCAGGAAAACAAGATTCGTTGAGGCATTTATTGTAAAGTTTGGAGAGAACTGGAGCAACCTCAGTGAAGCATTTTTTTAATAGCACAGCCAGGATGAGATCGGCTTTTGAGGTGTCTAGGTTTGTTATGATACCTTGTACCTGAGAAGGAGTGATTTTCAAATCATCTAGTGTGGCGCCTGTCTGCAAAGGAAAGTCAGGGAGGGAATGGTGTGCCGGGTCCAATGTGGAGTTAGAGGCAAACCGACTTGCAAGCAGGTTAACCTTATCGGTTGTTGTGCAAACAACCTCATGATTATTTGATAGTGGGGCAATCGTTGACTGCCCATTATTTATTACTCTGTTGTAGATTGTCCAAAAATTACGGGTTCCTAATTTTTGTGCTTCGATGCGTTTTCTGGTTGTTTCAGTGTTTCAGTGTATTCTTGCTTAGCTGTCACTGTTTCTCTCTTACAATTACTTCTAGCTTTTATGTACTTCTGTCTGTTTGAACTGGACTTATGTCGGTTGAATCTGCGGTACGCATGCTGCCTTTGAGCTCTTGCGTGACATTTATTTTACATTTGATAGAAATTCAACGATTGACTCCTGATGAGTGTGTTGATGAAAAGGGTCCCTAGAATCTTCCTCACCTTATTTAAAGCGCTTTCTACCGTAAAACACTTATTTATATGCATATATATATATATATATATACATTAAATTATAAAAATATATATGGCATTAAGCTACACAGAATATTCCGCGTTTCATCCACGCTAGTAATTGTCAAGCTTATGCAAAGAGTTGTCGTTGTCTCGCGTTTTTATATACGCACATTCTATTGGGTGTTTCCTAGTTTCCTAGCTCTACCTATATCTTGAGCACTGTTGAAGTAAATACTTAAAGTTAACGCATAAAATTATACTCTCGTATATTAATTTATGTGATTAAATGAAGTAGTCATATATATATATATGTGTGTGTGTGTGTGTGTGTGTGTGTGTGTGTGTGTGTGTGTGTGTGTGTGTGTGTGTGTGTGTGTGTGTGTGCATAAGTATAAAAGATACGTGCATTATATTTCGGTCCCGGGGCATTTAATGCGTATATGGCCATGTTTAAATACATGAACACGCACACACATATATATGTATGCATACGTGTGTGTGTGTGTGTGTGTGTGTGTGTGTGTGTGTGTGTGTGTGTGTGTGTGTGTGTGTGTGTGTGTGTGTGTGTGCGCATAAGTATAAAAGGTACGTGCATTAGATTTCGTTCCCGGGGCATTTAATGCGTATATGGCCATGTTTAAATACATGAACACACACACACACACACACACACACACACACATATATATATATGTATGTGTGTGTGTTTGTGTATGTGTGTGTGTGCATTTATACACGTATTAAATACTCTATTTGTCATGTGGATAATGTTAAGTGCATTATCATTGACCTCATTACCTCACCATTTATTTATATTGATCGCTATTCATACGTATTCTTCTTCAGAACTTGGGATTTATAAGAATGGCGTTTGATATGTCAGTCTGATTGCAGCTCATTATAACGATGCGTTGTTGCTGCAGACCAATTAAACGAGGTCTTATTTTTCACGTTCGAGATCATCTTCTTTCCAATTGACATCTACGTTATCATTATCTGTAATTATATGCTGATCATTAGTACAACTTGTCATTGTCATAATTAATACCTTGTTTACATCCTGTTTTTGTCTCCAACTTGTCAAGAGGTTAGCATCGTTTCCATGCCAATGTGAAAGGCATTACCTGTGTGATGATAGGAAGGAAGATTCATCTAAATTAAAACTCTGAGTGCCAGATAGACAACGCTGCAGATTATAGAATCATAAAAACTGCGCATATATTC
Organism: Euprymna scolopes; assembly: GCF_053919585.1. Lineage (NCBI taxonomy): Eukaryota > Metazoa > Mollusca > Cephalopoda > Sepiida > Sepiolidae > Euprymna > Euprymna scolopes. Next base: position 143,633,866 of record NC_136485.1, read on the forward strand.
TATTTCATTTCTGCGCTACATTACATAAATTCCATGAAAAATAACAAAAAATAACCATTTGTGTTCAAAATGATGTAGACAATGTGCAGTTTATAATTGATATCTTGTGAGGGAGAAACAAAAGGACGAACTGAATATTTTAAGTTTGAATACAATAAATTCCACAAAATCGCATTCACTTGAATTTTTCAGTTCTCGATGTTTTTTATTAGAATATTTCTGACTAGAAAAATATCGGGAAAACCATTGCCAACAAAAGAACTGTCCAATTTAGACGATATAAATGAAGGCATATGTATTGGATTTTCTTTTCAAATAGCATCTAAAAACGCTTGTGTAAGGAATCAAATGAACATCAAACTCCAAATATTATGTATTTTGTAATTATAAGGGCTATAATTGTGATTACGATTGTTATATTTATAGCGTTTCAACCAATGCTATCTCCAATGAGATTTTGGAACTTATGAATCATTATGTTGTTGTAGGTAGCTATACAAAAGTGAAAATCTTACACCTTATGTATCCCAGAACAAGAATAACTTAGAATAAATTAAACTTAATGATTTAGCCCGTTCATGGCTGACAGTAAAAGAATAATCTCTTCCTTTATATTAAACTAGCAGTGTGCCCGGCGTTGTCTTATTGTAAAATACTTTTAATATAATATTGTAATTCATGCAGATTTCGTATTTTTATAGAACAAATTCCCAATGATTATTATATTAACCCCACTATATAGTAGTGATTTAAAAAAACAAAAATAAAAATACTTGCGTAGAATCGACACAAAAGCATTTAACACCCATGTTTTTTTCATGTTTGGTTTAGCTATTGTCAGACTTATAATAAATTAAACTCTGGGAGGCAATTTTGAAATAGTTACAAATGAACCGTGACATGCAATATGGTTTCCGTTCTGCTAGATCTACAGCAGATGTGCTTACGGTTATATCTCATAGGATTAGGGAATCTCTCGGCAAAGGATTTCTTTCTGAGGAAATCGCTCTAGACATATAAAAGGCCTTCGATAGGGTATTGCATAAAGGCCTACTTCACAAGATTTCAAGCTACGGTATAGTTGGAAATTTCTTCTCAATTATTAAATCATTTCTCCCTAATAGATTCATAAGAGTAGTGGTTGATGGGCAGAAATCGGAAGCTCTCAGTATGTATGCTGGAGTTCCTCAGGGGTTCTTCAAGGCATCATTTTTTAAAAATAAGAATACAAAAGGGTAGATTTAGCCATTTTATAACGAAAAGAAACTCCTAGGGGGGAGGCAACCGGAGTTTTCCCCGGAAAATTCGTTCTGTTACTTTTTATTCATATGATTTATAATGTTTGTGCAAAATTTCAAAAAACTCCAAAGCGTAGAGAAAAGTGTGGACAGACGAACGAACAAGAGTTAATTTTCAGGTTCACCCTCCTTTTGTCGGGGAACGAGAAATGTTTTACTATAAAATATTTAGTTATATAAATATATTGATTTTATATTGCATGAATAACATGTGATGCAGAAAGTTATGACTGTGATTTTGTGTTTTACTTGAGAAAAATTGAACAAATTTGGTATGCATCGGTTGCTGAAAGTTCCTTGCTTGATGCTGTATATCTTTAACTGACTGAAGATGTGTTCATAGTCTTTAGACGACACTTAAAACATGACAATGTACGCGTCCTTTTTGTTTGCGTATATGTGTGTGCTGTACGAAGTCTTAAACGTCTTCCAACGGAGTCCTAAAAATGTTTGTTGGTCTTATTTGCCATCGCGTTACCAAACACATTTGTTCAAGTTCTTCGTTTGAATATCAGTATTACAAATTGTCCTTGTTTAAACGAATAGAGGGATCAATTTCTTATGGTCTGTCCGTTTGCGAACAAAGTATGATAATGTTGTCTATTCCGTTTTTAGCTGATTGCATTTCGATAAATCTTGAATTGTAAATTTTTATCCCATATGTGTTACCACCCGTCCGTCGTAACTTAATTTTTACGCCCGTGTATGTGATTTAGAGTATTTTTGAATGCCATGCCGAGTACTGAACCATATTATCTATTCTCTAGATTCCTATATCATTTGTAATCCAAAGCATATTTTACGGTGGTTAATCCTGTTTCATTTTAGAGTCCTATAGAGAATTTTTTCTAGCATTTTCTAAGAAGTCACATCATTTTTAGAGCAGATGTATAGATTTGTGCTAGAGAAAATATCAAGAGAAAATAGAGGCAGCTGATGTCATTGTTTGTTTTGAAAAGACGGAGATATTGTAGATGAAGATTTGAGGAATATCGCATGGAAGAAAACGCTGGAACAGATAGTTACAAAATAGGAAAAGAACGGATATTTCAATGAGAAAATAAAGTTTAATAAAATACTCGGGAAAAATAAAATTACAACACTCGAGAAAAACACGAAAAAACTAAAATTACAATAAAAACATTTGAGGAAAACACGAGAAAAATAAAGTTAAAATATAAATACTTGGAGAAAACACGAGAAAATGAAAATTATTATTAAAATACTTGAGATTAATCAAAAGAATTAAATAAAGACAAAAGCATTTTTAAATGCATATGACTTTAGGGCATATATATAGAGCCACAGACTATGTTATCGAGAATAACGATTTTGAAATCTATCGACTCGATACACTTTTACAAATAACATAGATTAAAAATAAATGTTATAAAAATATTAAAATATAAACTAAGACAGCAAAATAATATATATATATGCATATACATATATATATATATATATGTATGTATCAGGAAGATGGTCTTCAAAGACTGATGGACAGGTTTGCTAATGCTTGCAGCCTGTTCGGTCTCACTATCAGCCAGAAGAAAACCCAAGTCATGGGACAAGCAACCGCCTCCCCACCCAGCATCACAATCCAAGGCACACCACTAGAGATCGTACGCCAGTTTCAATATCTAGGCTCCACTGCTTCAGACACCCTCTCATAGGACGTGGAGCTAAACAAAAGGATTGGAAAGGCATCCACAACCCTCTCTAAACTAACTAAAAGAGTCTGGGAAAACAGGCACCTTACCACTTCCACCAAGATGACCGTCTACAGAGCGTGCATCCTCAGTGTTCTACTGTATGGGAGTGAATCCTGGACTACATACTCAACACAAGAGAGGAAACTCAAGGTTTTCCATATGTATACGTAGGATACTTGGTATTACATGGCATGACAGAGTGAGTAATACTGATGTTCTGCAGAGAGCGGGCATCCCATCCATTTACTCCCTACTGCGTGAGCGACGTCTTCGCTGGCTGGGCCATGTGCGCAGGATAGATGATGGGCGCATCCCTAAAGACCTTCTCTATGGCGAGCTTGCCTCAGGCTCAAGAAAGAGGGGGCGACTCCATCTTCGCTACAGGGGTGTCTGCAAGCGTGATATGAAGGCTTTCTCGGTGAACAGAAATACATGGGAAGCCTCTGCAGCTGACAGAACTGCCTGGAGGAAAATGATACGCCAGGGGATTATCATCAGCGAGAGGACCCTCCATGTTGAAAACGCTGCAAAGAGAGTTAGGAGAAGAGCGAGTGTACAGGCGGAACATTGCAAATTGCATAACAACCTTCATATGTCAAGGCTGTGGCAGACTATGCAAATCAAGAATTGGTCTCTACAGTCACACAAAAGGATGTATACAGGCAACAACCGGCTAGATGTAAAGACACGGAAGCTACTAACGCTTCATAAAATAATATATAGAAATCAGTGTCTACCAAGGCTGTATGTGCCCAGGGGAGAAGGAGTTCTGGGACTCTCAGAGATTAATCATCAACATAGGGCAACTATTGTGAGCACCGGTCAGTATCTGAGAAGCTCCCAGGATGACACCCTCTCAATAGTATATGAACATCAAGAGACAAGAGCCAGCAGAACAACATCAGTCACCCAGCTGGACAAACATTTTGGTCAGAGTTGTCTCTCAGATGAGGACGAAACACCAAACAAGTGTGCCACAGAAATATCAAGAAAGAGCCGGCAGAAATATACCGAGACCTTTCAACAGATGAACCTTAAAGAATGGGAACAACATCAGCGTGCAAAGTATTTTCTGGGGGAACTTTCTCGGGAATACATAGATAAAGAAGGTTCTTTGGACTGGCTCAAAAGAGGATCCCTCCACCACGATCAGGAAAGGGTCATAATGGCTGCCCAAGACCAGGGATTGATGACCAATGTATTCAAGAAGATGGCAGGGATCAGTAATGACAATAAATGCAGATTCTGCTACACAGAATTGGAAAGTGTTGGTCATCTGATATCAAGTTGCAAAGTTCTTCTAGGGGACCGCTACTATACAGCGAGACATGATGGAGTGTGCAAGTACCTCCACTGGATCATCTGTAAAAAATTAAACATCCAGTGTAGCAGCAAGTCCTGGGAACATCAACCTGAAAAAACAGTTGGAAATGATTTATATACATTACATTACGACCATGTAATCCCTACAGCCACCTACCTTGAAAACGCTGCTGTGAAACCTGACATAGCTATATGGAATAAGTCAGAGAGAGTTGCAACCTTGATTGAAGTGAGTGTTCCTAATGATGGCGGTCTTAACAGAGCTGAAAGAGAGAAACAGACCAAATACCAAGGTCTCATGTATGATATGAAAAGAAACTGGAACCTAAACGGGATATCGATCATACCAGTTATCATAGGTGCCACAGGACTTATGAAGAAGAACCTGAAGTCCTACCTAACTAATATTCCTGGTGAACCAAGTGCAAAAGAGATTCAGACAATTGCACTTAAGGGAACAGCGAGGATACTAAAAAGAGCTCTCGGTTGGTTTCAATAAAAAAGCGGGGCAATGTTGGCATCTGGTTTGGCTGCCCCATACCCGGCATTACAATCTTCAAAGGAAGAAAAATAAAAAAAGCAACATCTTAATGCGGCGCTGATCCATAGTCGTTTCGATTGACGGATGCCACACACACACACACACACACACACACACACACACACACACATATATATATATATATATATATATATATATATATATATATATACACCAAGTAAGTTTAACGAGTATAGATAGATTCTTTACATTGAGACCTATCAGATACACGAAGCTCAACATTTGAGCGTGGGGAATGACATAAAATGAGGTTTAAAACAAAGTAAAATAAACATATAAACTTGTTTACCAGTTCAATAAGTTAAAACATTATATACAAATAAAGGTTCTAAATTCTCGTTATATCGATATATTCCTATGCTTCTCCTTAAAATGTTACATATATAAGGAAACGTAGCATATCGGTACGGTAATATTAGGATATGTATGTAAAGTTTGATATATATGTATATATAAATAAGCTGTCTGTGTGTATGTGTATTTCTAACCTAAAATAAAAAGTTGCAAAACAAAAACCAGAAAGATGGTATATTTTAACCAGTTTGTCCTAGAATGTTTATATCTAAAATTCAAAAACAATTATTCATTTAATTAAGCTAATTTTTCCAGTAGAAGTGGGTGGTTTTTACCCCAATTTCAGGAGTAAGTACAAAGTAGGAAATAACAGTACTGACTCATTCCCGGATACATTTATTATATAAAAGAAGCATGTTGATGTATATGTATTTCTAAGTTGCCTCGCTAGTATATATATATATATATATATATATATATATATATATATATATATATATATATATATATATATATATACTAGCTGTACCCGGCCACGCGTTGCTGTGACTCAGTTTGTTCAAATGGAACACATTCCTCAAGAAAAATTGCATTTTGTTCGTTTATTTACTTTTATTATTTTTTGCAATTTTTTTAATCAATAAAAGTAATTTTTCCCCCAAAAAAATATTAATTTTTTACCATAAATTATTAGGGGAAAGTTTTTTTTTTTTCAGGAAAACTTGCACTTTTTTTTAAAAGAAATTTGGCAGTAAATGTTTCTCTTTGAAAACGGATTTTTTATTATAAAAAGAACAGATGAATGCTTTACATGAACACTGTAAATAGTTAAGTGAATGTAGAGAAAAGTTTGATTCTTTTTTCATGAGAATGTACAAATTATTTTTTTAACAGATGTTCAGAAAATAAATAGAAAAATACTTCCATCATTAATTATGCAGAAAAATAAATAAAATGTTCATTTAGTGTTTCAACATCATGCTTATAAATTATGACAAAATTTGCTGAGTACGCGCTGTTTTACGGTTGTTGTAAAAATGGAACGGAAACTAAAATTTCGCACCGTTTTAATCTCTCTTATTTTTTTAATTGTGCCCCCCAAACAAATATAATCAAAACAGTAACATTTAACAATTGTACTTTATGTATATAAAACACAAAATACTAAAAAAAAAAAGTTAATAACGAAAGGGAAATAATTCCATTTTTAAACGAAAAAGTCAGTTTGGTATATCTTTTTGTTATTTTTTACATAAGTCCAGCTTTCACATTGGAAATGTCGACATTTATAGGTTGTCGGGTACGTTTAGAACGAATAAACACTCCAATTAAGTAGATGTATCAGAATTTTTGTAGGAATTATTGACATCCCTATCACGAAACTGCGAATAAAATATAAAAAACTCGTAATTTCTCTTTTAAAAGTGGGTTGTTTATTTTCTTTATGGATTATACTTCCAAAATAAACTATTAAAGTTGTTTTAAAAGTAATAGAAATATTTTTTATTTTAAAAAAAACAGTAATGAAGTTTACGAACTCAATATTTTTCAATTTTTAAACTTTAAAAATCTATCAAAATTTTTCTATTGATTCTATTTTTACGATATTTTCAGGATCAATGTGAAATTCTATGCGTTTTCCAATAGACTGAATATAATATTTTAGACAAACGGGTTTTTTTTATTCACGCCCCCTCCCATTTTCAAGTGTCTATTAAAAATTAAATAATTAATTTACACACCAAAGTTTTATATATCACAAATTGATTAGAAAAGGTCAATAAATAATATATTCACATTTAAAACAAAAAACGTAGTATTTTTTAGAAATTTACCTGTAAAGTTCGAAGTTTTTTTTAAACCACGTTGTTTGTTTTTTCTTTTGTTTGTTTTTAAAGAAACCTTGGTCCTTGCTCCGTTAATTGAATAAAATAAGGGATTGAATTAAATTTTTCGAGTAGTTATAAGCTTGGAAAGACAGGGAGTCGAATAATTCATGCCTCCCATTTTAAAATGTCTATTAAAAAGTAAATAATTAATTTACTCAGCAAAGTGTTATATATCACAAATTGAAGAGGAAAAGTCAATAAATAATACATTCAAAGTTTAAACAAAAAAGTAGTGTTTTTAGAAACTTACATGTAAAGTCCGAAGTTTAAAGCCTTTTAAAAAAACACGTTGTTTGTTTTGTTTTGTTTTTTGTTTTTTTAATGAAACCTTGGTTCTTGCTCCTTTAATTGAAAAAAAAATTAGGGCTTGAGTTACATTTTTCGAGGAGTTATAAGCTTGGAAAAACGGGGTGGAATTATTCACTATTTTTCACGAAATTTCTGACACACCTTCCAATCTACCCATGTTGGAACGGCTTTCGGAATAGACACCCCTAACCTTGCCAGCATACCCGAAAAGCTATAAAAGTTGACGTGTCGAATGTGAACGATGAGTTGGACGTAATGTAAAAATGTACCGAATTTAAAAGGGAACGAAATTCAAATTTCCGTTCC